>NW_017672705.1:44768-142413 GCF_001879085.1 Nicotiana attenuata | reverse complement strand
ATTCATTAACTCTGTTACAATACAAATAATGAATACAGTATCATGTACTATAACATGCTATATATGTAGTTAAAATAGCACGAAGTGTGTGTGTTATATATATACACACACTAACATATCCTATAACAAGTTATATATACGTTATACTATTATAGTGAAGTGTCTGTGTGTGTGTGTATCTATATATATATATATATAGATATATAACTTGAAGCGCTCGGAACATAGGGCCGGGTTCTTGTAGGTATTGATACATTTGTAAATTGATTCATCGACTTATAGCCTACTCAGATGCATGTATATATATTAAAAACAAAACGTCTCGACTTATATCAATTAATATGTTATAATTGATTCATTGACTTATAACCTAGTGATGAATGAATGTAATTCATTAACTCTGTTACAATATAAATAATGAATACAGTATCATGTACTATAACATGCTATATATGTAGTTAAAGTAGCACAAAGTGTGTGTGTTATATATATATACACACACACTAACATATAGTACTATAACAAGTTATATATACGTTATAGTATTACAGTGAAGTGTCTCTGTGTGTGTCTATATATATATATATATATATATATATATATATATATATATATATATATATATATATATATATATATATATATGTACTCCATATATATATACATTTTGTCACGACCCGAATTCCCACCCTCGGGAGTCGTGATGGCGCCTACTAGTACGAGCTAGGCAAGCCAACTAATTTCTCAATTTACCATTTTTACTCATTTTATATTCATTAGCAATTTTAATAATAATAACATTTAAACAACGGAATTTAACATAAGCGGATGAAAGAAGCCATAAGCTATCTAAACACGAATATCTAACACAACTGTTTGGAACCTCGACTACCCAGAACTGGTATCACAGTATCACAGACAGTCTAAGATTTACTACATACAATGTTTGAAGAAAATATCAATACACTGTTTATGAATATAAGGAAAATGAAATAGGAAATAAGGATAGAGGAGACGCCAGGGCCTGCGGACGCCTGCTGATCTACCTTGGATCTCCGCGTGAACTGAAAATAACCTCCAACCTATGGTCCGAAGTCTACAACACTGGGGTCTGCACAAAAGAGTGGAGAGTGTAGTATTAGCACAACCGACCCCATGTGGTGGTAAGTGCCTAGCCTAACCTCCGCGAAGTAGTGACAAGGCTAGGACCAGACTACCAAATAAACCTGTGTAGTTGTATAATATACAGCGGAAAGTAGAGCAGAGATAAACAAATAAAGATGGGAGGGGGAAACATGCTTCGGGGAATAACAAGTAAAAACAAAATATCAAGAGAATTATTAAGGAATCAAAAACCACCCTCTAACAAGAAAAAGGGAAACAAAGGCAGATTTCACTTTCTTTTCACATCTTGTTGCAGGCGTGTAACCCAATCTCATTTCATTTATCATTGTTGTGGCGTACAACCCGATCCATATATAATATTGTTGCGGCGTGCAACCCGATCCATATATAATGTTGTTGCGGCATGCAACCCGATCCATATATAATATTGTTGCGCATGCAACCCGATCCATATATAATATTGTTGCGGCGTGCAACCCGATCCATATATAATATTGTTGCGGCGTGCAACCCGATCCATATATAATATTGACAATTATAACGAGAGTCCCGACAAGGGATCAAAAGGTCTACACTATCCCGGCAATGGATTCGAGAGCATAAGTAAATATGTCCCGACAAGGGAGAAACAACTATAACCAAACTTGTTACAACATCTAACTACCTCAGCTATAATCAAACTTGTTACAACACCTAACTACCTCAGCTATACCCGAACTTGTTACAACACCTAACTACCTCAACTATACCCAAACTTGTTCCAACATCTAACTTCCTCAGCTATAACCAAACTTGTTCCAACATCTAACTACCTCAGCTATAACCATAATCCTTACCTAACACAAACAATCATCAACCTAAGTATCCGTAATATCAATTAAGAACACAATGCAAGGGAACCACAACTCAACAATAGCCCGGCAAGGGGGCAACATAATGATCTCTTCTCTTTCTCACTTTTACTTCACAATTCATTTCACAACTCGAGCCACTGCTCTAGAGGTTCAATTATCACTTATACTTTCACAATTCGTTATACAACTGAAGCCAACGCTCCTCAGCGTTCATAGGTCACAATTCTTTCCACAACTTTACACAACAAATTGAAATTTTTACCAAGGCATGAATAATACAACGAGGTCATAAAAATCACAATATAAGACCCACGGTCATGCTCGACACCAACGTATAGATACTCGTCACCATGCCAATACGTCGTACTCAACAGGAAAACAAATAGCAAATAGGAGACAATCCTAATCCCTCAAGCTAAGGTTAGACCATACACTTACCTCGAACTTCCACGGCCAACTCAATCCTCAAACACCGCCTTTCCTTTTGAATTCGGCTCCAAATTAATTGTATCTAGACATAATCGACTTAATAACATCAATAAACGCCAAACAATCCAATTCGAATGCTTAATTATAACTTTCCAACCCTTTTTTCCAAAAACCCAAAAATTAACCCCGGGCCCGCTTGGTCAAAACACGAGGTTCGGACCAAAACCCGATCACCCATTCACCTACGAGCCCGGATATATCATTTGATTTGAAATCCGACCCCAAAACGAGGTCAAATTCCCAAATAATCAAAAAGCCCTAACTCTACCCAATTCCCCAATTTTCTACCATTAAAATCCTAGGATTACTGATTAAAGTTGATGAAAAACATTAGATAGTTGAAAGAAATCAGTTAATGAATACTTACTTGTGATTTGGGAAGAAAATCTCTTGAGAAAATCACCCTAGTTCTTCTATTTTTGTGAAACTTTGAAAGAAAAATCGCTGAAGTTTCGTTTGACATGTTTCGGACCCGAAATGGGAATTTTATGTCTTATGAAAAATTTGAGAAGGAATCATGAGCTTTGAGGCTTGATTCGATGTATATGATATTATTTTGGCGATTTGATCGCACGGATGAGTTCGTAGGGTGCATTTGAGGTTGTGCGTATGTTTGGTTTGGGGGCCCCGAGGGCTCGGGTGAGTTTCGAGTAGGTTCCGGGAGGTCTTAGACTTAAACACACCAGGTATTGCAGGTCAGGAAAAAAATTGCAGGCTCCAGCGTGCCCGCGGTCGCCCTAGCGCGGTCCGCGGTGTAGGTCGCGCGGCCGCGGTCCTTTTTGCGCGGTCCGCGCTGGGTCTTCAGAGAGTATAAAAACACGGGATTTTCAGTTATTTTCTCACTTTTCAAAAACCCAAAACATAAGAGGCGATTTCCCAAGCAATTCTTTTTCTTCAAAAAGATTGGTAAGTGATTTCTAACTCATTTTCTTCACTCCTTAACACCTTTTAACATCATTTCAACGTCAAATCGAAGATTTTAATTGGGAAATTTGGGTATATTGGGTAGGACCTAGGGTTTTGCTAAAATTGGGGGTTGGACCTCAATTTGAGGTCCAATTTCAAAACTAATCACATATTTGGATTCGTGGGGGAATGTGTAATCGGATTTTAGTTCGAACTTCGGGTTTTGACCATGTTGGCCCGAGGGGCGTTTTGGTTATTTTATCTAAATTTGCGTCTTAGCTTCAAATTGAATAGTAGAATCAGTTGCTTGAGATGTTATTTACGAGATGTAATTGAAATGAATAGATTTGGGTCATTTGGAGTCGGATACTCGTGGCAAAGGCGTGGTTTCTAGTTGATATTGAGCCGGCTCGAGGTAAGTGGCTTGTCTAACCTTGTGTGGGGGACCTTTCCCCTTAGGATATGATATTTGGTAATTGAATGCCTTGTACGTGAGCTGACGAGCGCGTACTTGAGCTAATTGTTGAAAGTCCGGTTTTACTTTAAATATTTAGACTAAGTTTCTTTCTTACCTGCCTTATTCTACTTGCAATTATAGCCTATGTTAGTTTAGAAAAGCATGCTTAGCTGACCTAAATTGCCTATTTGCTTAAGTTGCCTTGATTGTACTACGTGAAGCATGTTAGGCTAGAACTACTTGTTGCCTTGTATTTTTTTGTACTCTAGTTCTGAATACCTTCTTATTGTGGCTGCGTATTTACATTGGGACTACAGATGTGGGATTTCGGTATTTCTCCCCTTGTTTGTTTACTTTGGGACTGCGGGTTCGATTCCCGATAGATTCCCCTGCACGTTGATATTTACTTTGGGACTGTGGGTTAGATTCCCGATAGATCCCCCTGCACCTTTACTTTGGGACTGCGGGTTAGATTCCCGATAGATCCCCCTGTACCCTTACTTTGGGACTGCGGGTTATATTCCCGATAGATCCCCCTACACATGAGATGGACTACGGGATGGTATCCCGGAGATTCTTCGGATTTACACATGAGATGGACTACGGGACGGTATCCCGGGAGATCCACTAGACAGTTGAGAAAAGGGCTACAGGACGGTATCCTGGGAGATCCTCATTGTTATCATTGGTATTGAGTTGTACATACTCTGTGTTTACTCTGTTTTCCTTGTGTAGTTGTTATTGCATTACTTGACATGTTTTATCTCACTGCCGTACTCATTATTACTGTCAGTTCTTTATCTTGTACATTTGTTATTATATTTTTTCTCAGTAGGGCCCTGACCTTCCTCGTTACTACCCAACAGAGGTTAGGCTTGGCACTTACTGAGTACCGCTATGGTGTACTCATGCCTCTTCTGCGCATGTTTTTCATGTGCAGACCCAGGTACTTCGTCCCAGGCGCACTACTCTTGAGGTCGGGAGAGCTACGGAGACTTTGAGGTATTTCTGCATCGTCTGCAGGCCAAGGAGTCTCCCTATTTACTCTATCTGTAGCACTTAGCATTTCTTTCGCACTTTTGTTTAGATGAATTTTGGAGATTAGAGCTGTATGTTATTTCCAATAGCTTGTGTTCCCGTGAGTTTTTGGGTTTTGGGGTATTGTAGTAGGTTTCCGCATTTATTTTGAGTTGTATATGCCGAGTGACAGTTATATATAGATTTTCTTTAGTTGTTCAGCCTTAATTGATTATTTTCGCAAGTTATGTTGTTTGTTCCGCACTGCTAGGCTTACCTAGTTGTAGGAACTAGGTGCCATCACGACATGTTCATGGAGGGTGAACTGGGGTCGTGACAACTTGGCATCAGAGCTCTAGGTTCATAGGAGTCACGGGACACATGCCAGTTTATTAGAGTCTCGCTGATCGGTACGGAGACGTCTGTACTTATCTACGAGAGGCTATGTAACTGTTTAGGAAAAATCTTCATTCCATTTGAATTCCTTGTCGTGCAATATTCTTTGACATCAATTCTAAACTTCTGACTTCTATTCTCTCACAGATGGTGAGGACACGTGTGATAACTGTGATTTTGACACGTTTTATGCCCATACTTGCCTATGCTTTATGTATGATTTGCCATAAAAATACCCAGAATGCTTATAAGTTGCGCTTGATAGCAGGTTTGAGCAACAAGGTGACGAAAGTCAAAAAACGGCTCGAAATAGAGTGAAACCTGCTCAAGTGTCAAAGATCATGAAAGCATGGATATTAAGAACTTGGTGCGGACCGCACCATCATGTCATGCGGCCGCACCACTGAAGTTCAGAGGGTGGCATTCTCAGCTCCAACCAATGCGGCCGCGCTGCAAGTTCACGCGGTCCGCACCACAAAAGTTCAGAGAGTTGGCATTCTCAGTCCCAGCCTATGTGGCCGCACTACAAATTCACGCGGTCCGCACCTCAAAAGTTCAGAGACCATCACAAGCCACTCATGCGGCCGCACTACAAGTTCACGCGGTCCGCGCCAGTCATCATGCGACCGCACTTCATCATTGTGCGGTCCACGTCAACATCTTCAGAAAGCAAGTCTCAGAAGTAAAGCAACCCAGTGCGGTCGCGTGTCATCATCGTGCGGACCGCACAGACGCCGCAGGGGTATTTTTGTCCGGTTTTTCTTAACTTAGTATAAATATAATATTTGCCATTTTTAGGATATGAATTAGATACAGAAGAGCTGCTGCACTCGTGAGACAAAAGTCTTAGCCTATTTTTGGCATTTTTCATTGTGTTTAACGTGGATTCTTGTAGTTTTACCTTCTAGTTAATTAATATGTTCATTTTATCTATTTCTCCTTCAATTTCTGTTGTTATTATGGCTAGCTAAACCCATAAGCTAGGGTTGTGGCTCAACCTTAGTGTGGGTAATTAATGGGTATGATTGTTTAATGCTTGAATGATGTTGGGTGTTTGATATTTGGGTTATTTTTATGTTTTCACTTGGATTTGGTGGTTGCAAACACTAAGTATAGCTTTTTGGTTCTTGACTCTTCTTGAGAAAGAGTGTCTATGACTCCAAAATTAACCCAACAAGGAATTGGGATGGACCTATGAGAATAGTAGTCCCAATTAACGGGTAAAACCTCGAGAGAGCAATTACCCAACTTGAACCCTAAGTTGTTTGGTTTGTTAGCCTACTCAATTGGTCTCTAGAGAGTCAATTGGGCAAAATCATTCTTTCTACCGAGAGGTGTGAGAGTGAGTGCTACCGTGCAACGGTTATATCATAAGCCCCATAATCATCATTCTCGTATTAGGAATCTCTACCCGTTAGTTGACCACCTAGGTAAATGCCACGACCCTAGTGCCTTTCTCTATCTTGCATACAACCTAGATTTGATATCTTAGCATAATTTAGTTATAATTAATAGTTTTTAAATTGTAGTTGATAATCACAAAGAAAAACCCAAAAATGATAGAAGATCAATTAGAAGCAAACTCACATTTCTAGGCTAAACAAATATCCAACTCCCTTCCTAGCTCCCTGTGGAAATTGACCCCGATACCACTATTGGGTAAAAGTATTAGCGCCCACTCTTCCTAAGGTTGAGTCTGCTGCGACCTAATCA
The DNA here is from genome assembly GCF_001879085.1 of Nicotiana attenuata. NCBI lineage: Eukaryota > Viridiplantae > Streptophyta > Magnoliopsida > Solanales > Solanaceae > Nicotiana > Nicotiana attenuata. Next base: position 135,456 of record NW_017672705.1, on the reverse strand, counting down.
CTTTTTGGCGCCGTTGCCGGGGAGCTTACGGTGTTGACTATTTGTGTAGCTAGTTTTGTGTTTTGCTTCTCTTTCCTTCTTTTTACTAATTCTATTTGTGTTGATCCATCAGGTACTCATGGCTCTAAACGGAAATGACCCTCTTGGCAATGCCTTGGCGGGGGAGGAGGTTGAAGATGTTGAGCAAGATGAGCTTCCGGTACCTCAAGTACCACGGAGAGGTCGAAATGCCAATGCTAATGTACATGACAACAATCCTATTCCAAACCCTCCTCCGCCACCACCAAGAGCGGTCCCAAGAGTTCTCCTAATCAAGGGTACGCAAGTGCCANCAGTGTTAGGTATTTTTAGAAAGATATATTGCTTTTAACCTATTTTAATCCTAATATAATCCTTGAAAATACCAAAAATAGTTCCAACTTTAATTTTATTTTTAATACTAATAGTTTATCAAAATTAATTTAGAGTTTTTATAGGTATTTAATTTGAATTTTTAGTCATTTTGGCCCAATTTCGCACATTTTTGAAGCCCCAATCAACAACCCTACTCCTAAAGCCTGCTGACCCGCACCCAGTCCGCCTGACCCGCCCCACTCCTTGTTTTAATCCTAGCCCTCCATCACCTCAGATCCTAAGGCCAGGATTATTTCCCCACACCCAAATATAAGCTTAATTCTTCCCCAATCTGACCCTAAATCTAACACCCCAAACTCCAGCCGCCTCTGCCTTGCCTATGCCGATCAAGACTAGCCGGAATCGGATGAGTCACACACCCAAACTCGCCTCAATGGTCCCCCATGGTCCCCCCTCTCCTCTCCTCTCCTTCTTCCACGTCACACACTCCGTACAAGCCTCATCATATCCCTGAGATTCACGCATTTTCCTTTCTTTTTCGTTCGATTAGAAACAAATCCGAGACCCTTGAATAAATCTTGGAGAAATGGGAACCGTTGGATGAATATTTTTGTCCAAAGTCTTCCGATTTTTGTTTGTGAAAGGGATTTTCGGAATTGATTTGAGGGCAAATTCGGGTTTTTGGGCGAGTTTTCTTGGAGAGGAAGGAAGGAGAAGCTTCGAGGGCTTCCTATATATTTGGGTCGTAGACAGAAATTTAGGGGAGGGGGGTATTGGAGAAGAAATTAGGGTTTGGAAAAATCATCAATCTTCTTCTCTGACTCTCGACTTCTTGGAACAATCAGAAAAATACAAACAAAAGCAAATTCTGTTTAGCCCTTTCATCTTTGGATTTCAGTTTTTTTTCTTTTTTTTTTCCAGATATTTAGTTTAATTTAAATCTCAGAAAAACACAAAAAAAATATAGTTCACTTTCTCCTCTGGAATTCTAATTTTGATTTAAGCATGGAGCGTGATTGAGTCCCGCTGGCGTTAGAATTTTGGAGTCGCCGATCGAGGTCCGTCCGTGGCTGCTGATCCTGTTTTCTTAGTTGTTGTTCCTCGCTGCTGGGTTCTCTTGTACTTTGCTCCTGGGATTAATTGAAGTTGTACAAATTCAGGTCCATTTCTTGACTCCCCCTTACTTTATTTTTGGTGTTATTAAAGTATGATAAGGGCCATAAGTTTGGTTTGAGGAAATTGGTTGAGAGTTAGTTTTTTTTGAGATAGTTGATGGCTGACTTTGCTTGGTTTTTATAATGAGCTGATTAGGTCGGTTTGTTATAGCTAAGGCTTTGTTGAGGTTTGAATTGACATAACCTGTTTCACTTGTTATTAGTACTAGGATTGATCACTTCGTTTCTGATGAGTTAAAGTAGTTGAACTAGTTTGAATTACTTGTGTATTTCTATGAACACTCTTGCCTACTCTTGTACTGTTTGCTAATAGTCAAGTTAAACTTAGTTCTTGTTCATGCCTTGGTGCAAAGAATGTGTAACTATCTTGATGTCTATCAGTTTGAATGTTCCATCAATTTGTTCACGTTTTCAGTGATCTATTTCCAACCTTGGCTAAGATTGAGATCATTTCAATTTTTTTCAAGCATCAATTTCTCTTAACTAGATAGGTTAAACTTGGTAACTTCTACTTCTTTGTAATTCTGTGCAAGTCTTCCCACTTAAAAATGGAAATTGAATCGGAATTTGTCAGTGTATCGCTATCCTTGCGAGATTGATCAGGTTATGCAATTTTATAGTCAAAGGAGTAGCGGTGTGCCTAAAAGAAGTTGACTCACGAATTAAATTCCGCGGTTGATTGTTAGTCCCCTAGCTATGGGTTTTCATCTTTCTTTCTACTGTTTTCAAAGTGGAATTGATGGCTAATGTTCACTTCGGTTCTGCATGTTTTTCAATATGTGCAAGTCCTTTATAAAAAAAAATTTATTTTAACTTTGCTGGTATGTATCAATATGAAGATGAGCTATTTGAAGTTTGTTGAAAGTTAATTAAGTGGAAAGCATGGAGTTCTGAAGGTCACGTAATTGATAAGGACATATATAACATGGTTATAGGTAAAGGAAAATTTAGTGTGCAGGGTACATGTGTATTTGCTTTGGTTGGGATTGATCTTCCTGTGTTATAACATAAAGAATTTTATTCTATTGAGTGAGAATAGCAAGAGGGTGAGGCGGTTTAGCTAGATTTAGATGGCCCTTATCATATTTTGATTCACCATGCTTTTATTTCACTGTCAGTCCATATGCTCTTTTCCTATGTGATTTGGAATTCGTTCTCCCTTGCTTGTTTGGCATTTCGTATGATATTGGGCTGTGGGGCAGAGAAGGGCCAAAGCCCATTAGTGATTAAACTATATGCATGCTTTAGGATTGGGTTTGGTCTAAATACATGAAAATGATAAGTTAAAAGAACATGAGCCAGAGTTGAATTTAGTTTTTCTCTTATTTACTTATTCTCGCTTTATTATTATTCGCTATGAGCATGTTTAGGCCGACCACACTTGGGTAGGCAAGCCTTAGGATTTTCGTTAGTTTCGAGGTAAGAGGTCGTTCCCTTAGTTAAATTTATCTGGGGAATGCCCCGAAGGACTTGTGTATATTTTATTCCGGGGAATGCCCTGAAGTACTTGTATTCGGAGGCCTAAAGTGGAACTCGTAGAATTTTAGTTTTAGTTTTTATTTTCCTTTTATTAGGTGGGAACGGCCTTGAAATTCTTGTGTGTTCTTTTCCGTGTTTGTTTTTTATCTCAATCGAATATTTTAAAGCCAACTTGATCGAGTGCGCAACCGTACTAGTTACGGGACTTGGGGAGTGCCTAACACCTTCTCCCGAGTCAAATGAACCCCCTTACCCGAATCTCTGGCGCAGACTCGGTTTTAGAGTCTAAAGTGTTTTAAAGGAAAAATCATTTTTTTTCTTAAAAAACGGTGACCTGACAAACCGAAATCAAAGTCAGGTGGCGACTCGGAGTAATTTCCTTTTGAACATAATTTTTGTCACGTTCTAATTGGAAAACCCTTTTCAAGCTTTACTAAATCTTTTTTTATTATTTTTAAGAGGGTTTAGTGAGGTTTGTTTTTGTAAAAAAGGGGTTGTGACAGGGCCTGCACCTTGGAATCCAACAAAACACACAAAATCTAACAAACCATTCAATTACGAGTCCAACCATATTAGTTTCACTCAAATACGACTCCAAATCGATGTTCAAAACTAAAAAATTCACTTTATGAAATTTTAGGCTGAAATTTTAGGCTAAAACCCGCAATTTTCTCTTTTGGGACCCTCAATTAAATGCCGAAAGTGAAAATAGATTCATGATATAACATCAAAAATGAGTAGAGAACACGTACCCCAGTCCACATGGTGAAATTGCTTCAAGAATCACCTCAATCCGAGCTCCATAGCTCCCAAAATGTAAAAATAGCCAAACCCCTCGAAATAGAGTACTTTATACTTCTGCCCAGGCATCCTCTTACGCGAACGCGGGAGATCCATCACGTTTGCGATGAACAAAATATAATGCCAACAAAAATTCTCTATGCGATCGCTTACAAAGAACTGTGAACGCGAAGAAAAAGCGGCCATTGCCCAGCTCAGTCAACCACACTATACAAACGCGTGCAGGCTTACGCGAACGTGATGCTCAAATTGCAGCAACCTACTCGAACGCGTCTGAGGACTCGCGAACGCGTTGAACAATTTCTCCCAGCTTTCAAACAACTCTACGTGATCGCGATCCATACCACGCGATCCCAATTAAGGAAACCTGATACTCAGAGTTCTACAGAACCTGCAATGAAAAATGAAGGAAAAATAATTCGAACTCAATCTGAAACACGTCCGAGCCCGTCGGGACCCCATACAAATATACCAACAAGTCCCATTATATAATACGGGTCTACTCGAGGCCTCAAATCCACATAACAACATCGAAACAACGAATCGCACCTAAATTTGAACTTGATGAACTTTGAACTTTTCAACTTCCAAAACTCGAGCTGTAACATAGCAAATCAATCCGGAATGAACCCAAATTTTTCATACAAGTACCAAATGACATAACAAAGCTATTCCAATTCCCGGAACCATAAATCCGAATCTGATCCAAAAAAGTCCACTCCCAGTCAAACTTCCCAAATATCCAACTCTCGCCATTTCAAGCCAAATTCAACTACAGGCCTCCAAATCACAATCCGAACATGCTCCTATGTCCAAAATCACCCGACAGAGCTAACCTAACCATCAAAATTCCAATCCGAGGTCAAATACTAAAAGATCAGACTTGGTCAACTCTTCCAATTTAAAGCTTTTTAGTTGAGAATCATTCTTCCAAATCGATCCCGAATAATCTGAAAATCAAAACCAATAATTCACACAAGTCATAATACATCATACGGAGCTACTCATGCCCGTAAACTACCGAGCGAAGTGCAAATGCTCAAAACGGCCGGTCGGGTCGTTACAGGGATGCAGTATGAATTTCCCCCTTCACCTTCTGATTAACCCAAATCCTATAATAAAGAAGGTCTTTTGAACAATAAATAAAACTTGAATGTCAATTGACAACTTAAATTTGAAAAGAAGTCATATGGCCAACTTTCCCTATCTAAGTAATAATACGTTTTACCATGAGAGATCTTTGCTTGAAACAAGACTTGTTGGTAGATTTTTGTAGGTTGATAGTGGTTTCTTTCCACATCTTGCCTTCGAAAATTTCCAGCATATATTGATAGAGGTAATTTATAGAAGGTATTTGTGAATTGAATTCTTAGCTTGAGTGCTCCTCTAATGATTCAGGATTTTGAGGATGGTGCCACCTTGGGGTTTAAATTCCAAATGTGAAGCAATAATTCTCTAGATACTTTTTTTCTATTTCACTATTGGAAAATAAGATACTTATAGTTTCCTTTAGTGGTAACCTACACCAACAGCAATTGGAGAGAATATTAATACCAAATTCTATGTAGCACATCATTTAATGGTAACATGCTTTTCAAATTTTCCAAATGGTAAAAGAAATTTTGAATAGCATATTTGTTGGTATTACATGATCTTGGTACAGTCTACTTATTAGTTGGTTTTATTAGATAGCTTTAGTCAAGATCTGGCCCAAAGTTTGGCCCACGTGTATTTATAAGTTTCCGAGTTTACAACCCATGTAAAGAGGGTAGTGTATTTACAATTTTGCCCCTATGTATAAATATAGGTTTTTAGAAGTCTCTGTACCGATTTTTACACTCATAATGAAAATATCGATTTTTCTCTGAGCTCTCTTCTTTCCTCTTGTCTGAAACCCTAACCAAATACATATAAGTTGCAGCAGGTTTATTAATCTTCACATGGTATCAGAGCCATGAGCATTAGATAGATCTTGACGAGAGGAGTCGATCGATCTTACCCTCACCATTTGAATCAAAGGTTTTGCTGGCTCGCCATTTTTTTGCGACTGGTCTACGACAACAATATTTTGGTTTTTGCTGAAAATTTGATTCTCAGTGAGTATTTCTCTTTTTTGCCGAAGATTATTTGGAGTTGGTTTGGAAGAGTTTTTTTTTTTTGGTGACACAAAACCCTAGACATTTTCTTTTGCATCTAAGTGTTCATGTGCCTTCCTAAAATGGTGAATATCGAAATTCCTGTGAGTGCTGGTTCTAGTGATACTTCTACATACATTCCTGACCCCACAAGTCCTTTATTTCTCCATTCGTCTGATATACCTGGGATGTGTTTAGTGAGCACTCCATTCTCTGGGTCGGGGTATGGAGGATGGAGAAAAAGCATGATAGTGTCTCTTTCTCCTAAGAATAAAATACGATTTGTCGATGGATCATGTCCTAGGCCAGTTACCACTGATGTTGCAAAGCTGCGTCAATGGGATAGATGCAATAATATGGTGATTTCGTGGCTAACCAGCTCACTTTCACCAATCATAGCTGAGAGTGTCCAGTACTTAGGTACAACTGAGAGTATTTGGAATCAATTGGAGCGTAGGTATGGGGCTGTAAATGATACTAAGGTGTTTGAAATAAAGAAGGAATTGGCCTCCACACAACAAGGTTCCCTTGATATTGCGTCATATTTCAATAAACTAAAGAAGCTCTGGGATGAGTTGGGTACAATGCGTAAGAACCATGGAAATCGTTGCATGTGTGCTGCAAGAGATGGTATTCAAAAGGATTGAGGAGGAGGATAAGCTTCATCATTTTCTTATTTGCCTAAATGAAATATATGTGGGAGTGAGAAGTAATTTGCTAATGATGCAACCTCCTCCCACACTTGATAGTGCATACAACATTCTGCTTCAAGATAAAAATCAGAGGCAACTTCAATACACTCCCCAGCTAGTTCCTGAAGCTGCTTCTTTTAATGTGAATGCCAACAATAAGACATTCCCTCCAATGCAATATACTCTGAAAGTGGACTTTGATCAGTCCAGGGGAAATATTTTTTTTTTCAAATATTGTATAAAACCTTGACACCTAATCGACAATTGCTACAAGTTACATGGATTTCCACAGAGTTTCACATTCAATAAAGGGAAAAGGATGGTTGCTCATGTGACTGCTGAGACTGAGTATCCTGCAACAACCTACACTCTACCTTAGTACAACTCACCTCAACTTTACACAGCTTCTGACCATGAGGAACATGCCTCTTCAGTACCTGGATTAACCAAGCAGCAGTATGCACAACTTATGTCTCTCCTGCAACAGACTCAAGTTTCTTCAGCTACTGATTCTCAAACTAACCTCATGTGATCTTCCAACTTTGCTGGTAGTACTTTCTCTCTGCCTGTTTGTATTAATGATTATTCTCATGTTTGCTTACTGTCTGGTGCTAGTAGAAATATTTGGATTTTAGATAGTGGAGCTACTAACGATATGACCTCAAACAAAAATATACTTTCTAATCTTACTCCACTTCCCACTGCTTACTAGGTAACTTTTCGCAATGGTTATAAAGCAAAAGTTACTTATACTGGTTCTGTTACCTTGTTCCCTTCTTTCACTCTTCATAGAGTCTTATACATTCCTAGTTTTCAAAATAATTTAGTCCCAGTTTACAAGTTGATTCAACAATTTAACTGCATGATCTTGTTTACTTCCTCTTCATGCCTTTTAATACAGGCCCATTTCATGAGGAAGCTTCTGGATCTTGGTAGACAAGACCAAGGCCTCACAAGCTCCTTCATTCCAATGAGTCTGATTCTAGTCCTAGTTGTCCTAATTATGTTTTCAATAAAGATGTGCAATGTATGAATAGTGGTGATAGGTTCTTTGCCAATGCTAAACAATCTATTTCTGCATTGAATTGTGTTCCTCTAGTTTCCAGTAATGATGTACCTAGTATAAACATACATGATGTACTTTGGCATCATGGGCTGGTACATATTCCATTTGCTAGAATGAAAAGTATTTCTTTCATTTCTACTCAACTATATTCTAAATAATCTTTTGTGTGTCCCATTTGTCCACTAGCAAGGCAGGCAAGGCTGTCATTACCCCAAAGTAACTCAGTTTCCAAGTGCTTGTCTGAACTCATTCATGTTGACACCTGGGGACCATATAGTACTAACACATACTCTGATGCAAAGTATTTTTTGACCATTGTGGACGATCATAGCAGGGAAACCTCGACTCATCTAATGCACTCCAAAAGTAATGCTTTCAATTTGCTAAAAGCCTTTATCTCCATGATCAGAACCCAATTTAATCTTCCATTCAAAATCATTAGGAGTCATAATGCCTTAGAAATCGGCCTTTCTACTTCTGCCGTACAATATTTTTCAGATAATGGGATCATGCACCACACAACTTGTTCTCATACACCTCAACAGAATAGCACTGTTGAAAGAAAACATAAACGCTTGATAGAGACAACAAGAGCTTTATTGTTTCAGTCCAAACTACCTACCAAATTCTGGGGGGATTGCATCCTAATTGCCACACATATAATGAATAGGTTTCCATCCACTGTTTTTCATAATAAAACCCCTTCTGAAATATTATATGGGAAGGTTCCCTCTTATTCCCACTTAAAGCCTTTTGGTTGCCTCTGTTATGCCACTGTCCCTAAATGTAATAGGGATAAATTTGACCCAAGAGCTATACCTTGTGTCTTTCTTGGTTATCCATTGGTAAGAAGGGATAAAAGCTATATAATCTGTCTACTAAATCTGTGTTGGTCTCCAGAGATTTCATCTTTCATGAATCTATATTCCCTTACTCCCTTCCATCATCTTCTCCTTGTCAGTTTCCCACTTTCATTTCTGATGATACCTTTCCTTCTCCTTCCCCTGCCCTTTCTCCTACTTTCTCCTCTTCTCTACCTGCTTCCATTATCACTGATTCTCGTGTTCCTGATGATGTTTTGCCTATTCCTCCTAATTCTTCTACTATTTCAGCACCTATTCCTAACCATGTAGCTACTGCCCCTTGAGGTGATCCAATTTAGTCTTTTCAGCTTAGGAGAAGCAGTAGGAATCACACTCTTCCATCACACCTCAATTATTTTGCTGTTCAGCTTCCTCCTTCACTCTTTAACTCCACTACTACATCCCTTTCTGCTGCCCACACGGTTTCTTTTGAGCCTCATTCTTATATTCAGGCTATTTCCAGCCCTGCTTGCCAAGAAGCCATGAGGAAGGAGTTTCAGGCTCTTGAAGCTGATGGCACTTGGACAATAGTTGAATTACCTCAAGGGAAGAAAGCTATAGGGTGCAAATGGGTCTATAAGATTAAGTATAAAGCTGATGGTAGTGTGGAGAGGTACAAGGCAAGGTTGGTTGTAAGGGGTGATACACAAGTAGAGGGTGTTGACTTTCATGAGACATTTTCCCCGGTGGTTAAAATATGCACCATTAGGTGTTTAATTGTTGTTGCTGTTAAGAGGAATTGGTCTCTTTTTCAATTACATTTCAACATGTGTTCTTTCATGGTGACTTAGATGAGGAAGTGTACATGAAACTTCCCCCCTGGACTAACAGTTGCTTCTACCTTAAATTCTTTTTCTACTCTTGTTTGTAAGCTTCAAAACTCTCTCTATGGATTGAGGCAAGCCTCCCGACAATGTATGCGAAGCTATCTCAAGCTCTTTACACTAGAGGATACACCCATTCTTTGAATGATTACTCTCTCTTCTTGAAGAAATCAACTTCATCCACTGTCTTGCTTGCTGTTTATGTTGATGATAATTCTTATTGGTGATGATCTTGTTGAGATAGCTGCTCTCAAACAATTCCTAGATGACCAATTTAAAATCAAGGATTTAGGTTTGCCCAATTATTTTCTGGGTATTGAAATATTGTATGATGCGTTTGGGGTTCTTCTTTACCAAAAGAAGTTTACTTCTGATTTGATTTCTGAGTTTGGGTGCAGTGATGCTTCAGCAGTAGTCTCTCCTCTTAAGTTGTGTGTCAAGTTGACATCTAATCAGGTTGAAGTGTTGCCTAATCCTCAGTCTTATAGAAGCCTCATTGAAAAGTTGAATTTTCTCACCCACACTCGACCAGACTTGTGTTTTGTTGTCCAATATTTAAGTCAATTCCTCGAGTCTCCTCGCATTCCTCATATGGCTGCTACAGTGCATATCCTGAGGTTTTGAATGTCACACTTGATGTAGGGGTGTTTTCTTAATGCTTCATCAGATTTTTCGCTTAAGGCTTTTTTTGATAGTGATTGGGAAGCTTGCTCTGAGTCCCGCAGGTCAGTTTCTGGTTTTGCATATCATTGGGAGGCAGCCTTATTAGCTGAAAATAGAAGAAGCAAGCTATTGTTTCTTTATCATCAGCAGAAGCTGAATATCGAGCCATGAGTAAAGTTGTGGGTGAACTTGTTTGGTTAGTTCGTTTTCTTGTTGATTTAGAGTTGCCTATTTCTACCCTAGTTCCTATTTTCTGTGATAACTTAGCTGCACTTCACATAGCTAAAAACCCAGTCTTTCACGAGCGAACAAAGCATATTGAGGTCGACTATCATTTCATCCGGACCAAGTTGGTTGATGGTCTCGTTTCTTTGCATCATGTTGTTACATCTCCTCAATTGGCTGACATTTTTTCTAAGTGTTTAACAGGTGGATATCATCGCTTCTTACTTGGCAAGTTGGGTGTGGTATCACTCTCCAACTTGCGCGCGCGCGACGGGGGGAGGGGTGTTGGCATTACATGATCTTGGTTACAACCCACTTATTAGTTGATTTTATTAGATACATTTAGTCCAGATCTGACCCAAAGTTTGGCCCACGTGTATTTATAAGTTTTTCGGTTTACAGCCCATGTAAAGAGGGTAGTGTGTTTACAATTTTGCCCCCAAGTATAAATATAGGTTTCTAGAAGTCTCTGAATAGTTTTTTACACTCATAATGAAAATATCTATTTTTCTCTGAGCTCTCTTCTTTCCACTTGTCTGAAACCCTAACCAAATACACATACGTTGTAGCTGGTTTGTAATCTTCACAAGATCTTTGTTCCAAATCTTAGCTAGTAAAGGGCCCTTGAGCATTGAGGGTCCAGATGGCCTGATCCTTTATGTTGGGTTGTCCAATATAGACATGTGTGACTTGTTGAATTACATATGGAGAGACTGTCTTGCAACTTCTCCATGCCCCATCTTTTGTTAAGGAGGTATGATCCTTAACTTTGGTGTTACCAGATTTTTAGTTTGAAATTGCAATTTGCCTGATTAAACCAGAGGTGATCCATCTTCCCACCAAAATAAGCTGTTGCCTGAGTTTATTTTTCACAAGATACATATTATTTTTTATCTTACCCATTGTTTCCAATAGATTTCTCAGGTGCTTGAGTCTTTGGTGTTGATAACTTTAGATAAAGGGTTGGAGATGTATTTAACATGTAGGAACTTGGTTTAAAGATTGTCTTCATTTCTGAACATCCATCATCTTTTGGCCACAAAAGAGTTACACATATCTTATAAATTCTCGAAGCCAACTCCTCGTTCCTCCCCTGGAAAGCTCATATTGCTCCAAGAACATCAGTGATAGCTTTTTTTTTCTTCCTTTCCTCCCTAGAAATTGATTAACCTTTTACTTCTTGTATTTATAGCCTGAGATGTTATAGGTTCATCAAGTCAAATTTTCATTCTTTCTCCCTCCTACCCACTTCTAAGATGAACACGATTCATGGCTCAAATGTCTAGTACTTTCGCATTACTCCAATGCTGCATGATGCCTCGCTATGTTGTATGGCAGACGTAACTTTCTTCTCCTCCTTTTCTCCTTTCCCTTTTCGTCTAAATTGAGAAAATTGCTTTATTCTCCTCTAGAACAGATTGGTGGTTGTTCTTCAGGAACTTAGAACATAAATTCAAGGCTATTGTAGTTAGTTTATTCTAATAAAGCCATGGAATTGTGGTATAGATTCATCACCGAGTTGTATGCCTAAATTAAGTCATAAGACTTAGGAGGGCATGAATTCAACCAAATAATGATTCTATTTGTTGTCTCATCCTTTTAGAAGGTATCAGATTTCAGAGACAGTGTGCCATCATCTAATAGGTCATGATCTTCAAATGGATGCGACAAAGCGGATCACATGAGTGCACATTACGACATTTAATCCAACAGTGATGTCGTCGTCGTATCTCTAGTTTCTTGTAGTATGTGATAACATTTAGAGGTGGACCTACATGGAGAGTAGTGGGACCATCGGAACCTGTTATCCTGAATATAAACTATGTATGCATATTTTTATATACAACAAGGACCTTTAAACTATTTTGATGTTCCCCCTCAAACACAAAATATGGATTGCTACGCTGGTTTAGTATGTCGTATCTATCCCCTCTCACCTACATGACTTGGGTTTGAGACCAAACACTAGTGCTTTTTTCATTTTATTCTTTTTCCTCAATAGTATCCTGTATTTAGTGCTCAACTTAGTTTTTTAAATTTTTATTTGTTTTTTATATTTTCTAAGTTCATCAATAATTATTTAGCACTAGTATATAATAGGTTAACTTCTACACAAAATAGTCTGAAACTCCTTTTGAGAAATATCCTTCTAGACATCAAAAACGTAATAGAGAGAAACATAAAAAAATTAAAGGAATTTGAATGGGGATAAGATATTCTATTAGCAAGAAGCCAATCACCTCCTTTATCTTGATAACTAAGTTTATAAAAATTACCATTTTCTTGACCTGTATAAAAATAAATAATTCAACAAACTATTTCCCAAAAATGTAGAACCCATTTGAATAAATAAAAAAATAAAGAAAAGAGAAATCTGGCAACAAGCTGCAACCAAAAAAGCAAAACAAAAGTTGGCAACAAGTTGATATGGACGGCAATTTGCAAAACTGCAAATTGGAACGAATGCATTTGATTGGTTAATTTGGACGGCAACTTTTCCAATAGAAGGAAGTGTTTCGTTTCAGTTTAAAACACACCAAATCAGGGAGAGCGCAATAGAGCATATAGAGAGTAATCCACAGATTGTAGTCTGTGAGATAAATAGAGAGTGGGAGTAATATTGTAGTGAGGTGTTTAAAATAAAGAGTGTTATTTCTTTCGAAGTTGTAGTAGTCTCTTGACACTACTAAGTTGTAATATTATAGTGGTAATATTGCTCTGCTCGGATATTGTATTTTACCCCGTTAAAATATTTGGTGTCGTTGTTACTCTCTTGTGTTATTGTTACTTACCATAGGTATTATTCCTGGGCGGGATATTATTTTTTCCCAACAAAAAACAGTAATAAAAAAACTCCAAAAATGTCCCTTCTGCCTTCAAAGATCACATCGACAAAGCAGAAGATGTCTGTTGATTCAACGACAATGATTGAGACTCTTTTTGGACTACTTAACAAATCTAATCTTGATCTTGTTAGACTAAGTTTATAATATTTTGGAATATTCTTTCAGTCACTGACTCAAAGTCATTAAGTTTTCAAAGAGTTAGCACGCCAGATTTATCGTTATTAGCTGACATATTTATGTCAATAGCGCTGCCCTTGCTGTGCTCAATTCCTGGGTTCGCCTCTGATAACATTTCTAGAATGAAATGATAATTAGAAAAGGACTAGGAATGAAATAAATTGTGAAAGATAAGACGAACTATACAGAAGTACTACTCGCCCAAAAAATGGTGCGAGAATAGAGCAGCTGAAACTTCATTGGAAATTTTTTTATACGATACACTGTGGATTAACTGAAGGACTGAAAGCAACAGCTTGGATGGAACCGGAACAGATACTATCCTTTATTTATAGGCATAGAACATAGAATATGCCCACTTGTGAAAACAGAAAGTAAAGATTAGTTATGCCCAACCCCAAGTGCGGCATGTCTTCGTGGAAGCTAATGCCTTTGCTGACTTCATGGCTAAATATGGAATATGGATGCATTCGTAGCAATATTACTATCTTAACGCTCTTTCAGTTCCCTCCTTCCTTTGTTTGCAATGCTTATGCACATGAGTACGTAGTACTCTTTCTAACACTGTGTGACAAGAACAGTCAACTTTTGTAACGATTAAGTTTCATATAGGAGTAATAAATTATCTTTCCTGCATGTGTAGAATAAATTGTAGAATTTAATACTTTCGCAATATGCTACGAATGAAATCTTTGGAGGTCGACGAAACCAAAAATACCATGAAGCCAGAATCATTTTCATTATTATTAAGATATATCACAGATTAATAAACATGTATCATGATTCTGTAGTCACCCCATACTACTTAACTGCATAATAACCAAACTCTTAGGGTAAGTTTAATTATGAGATAGCATAATTAGTGGCCTCTATGGAAGGGATAAAGACAATTTGATCATCTTGAAGGAAATGACATATAGGGGTAGTTCCAGGCTTAACTTTAAGCACTACAAAAGGCAATCCCCTTGGGTTCCAAAGAGATGTATCTTTGTGGCATACAGATATTGCTTTAACCTTTGTTCCATCAGCACCTATCATAGATACCGCAAATGTCTTGGTATGTCCACCAACATGGCAAAAATGCACTGCATATGCATAATTAAGTTTGTGGCATACCATGTTATCCCCATCACCTATTTGTTGAACTTCTTGAATGGTGTATTCTTCCAACATTGGAGTTTCCCCTTGTACCCTCGTTGTAATTGACACAATATTATTATTATTTCCTAGCATGGATAAGCTGAAATCTACCATAGATTCCAAAGAAGTTGCACAACTTTTCTTCTCTTTATGTTTCACCTCTAGCTCTTCACAAAATTTGATTGTTTCCTCAATAGTTTGAGCATCCTTTGAGCTACTATCTATTGAGAAATGGTTTAGAATTTCTGGGATTTTTTTCAAAGAGAAGGGAATCGATTCCACAAATTGGCGACTCAAAAAGGGTGCTTCGTTTTTGTTTTTGAAAGAGGGAAAGTTGATGACTTTTCCCTTCGCCAATTCCTTCTCTAAGAAGTAAGGTTTGTAAAGGAAATCATCTTGAAGATCACTCTTACCACGGCTTATTTCAGTTACTTGTTGGAATTCATTCTTGCTAGGGATTTCCTTCTTTATATCACGAATCTCATCCTCGGTAGCAACATGATAAACCAAGATTCCATGCTGGTGTAAACCGTAGTATACTTTTTCCTTTGTATTCTTCTTATCTTGTTTTAGCTCACGTATGTCATCCTCTGTAACAACACAACGAAAATTATTTTTTTCCAAATAATGACCAAATTAAGATAAAGAGTTTGGGGCAATCATCTAGCCATGGTTTATTTGGATGACAATTATTTTTCCCATCGATAAAGTTTAATATTCCAAAGTGACAAGCGGTAAAATTGTTATTTTCTGTCAGAATGAGGTCTAAAAACATTAACATGTCCACTTGGAAACATCATCCATCATATATGAAGGGTTGCTTAAATTAACAATATAGGTAAGTTTGTTCGGGCTGTTTCAAATTGGATTAAATCTACAAACTTTGATGAAATCAATGTTCTATATATGTCAATGTTGAGAAAGTGCAATAATTAAGTTTAATAATCGAGGAGTAATATTATCTTATTTTAAACATAAAGTTGCAAATAAGTAATTAATTAAATAGGTCCACACAGAGATACTTTTATCTATGTTTGCTTAAGAAACTTTTGACCATAGTTATAGCAGCTTAACCACACACTACTAAAAAAAAGAGTAAATTTGCGACTGAATAATTTCGACCGATTTAATTTAGTTGCAATTTTTAATGATTTGGTCGGAAACTTTATTAAAAATATATGTTAATTTTTTTTCTTCTAATTTTTGGCTCCAAATTGCGACTGATTCAGTCGCTCAGTTACGCGAAAAATACCGCAAAATATGTATTATGGTTTCCGACTGAATCAGTGCAAGCATTAACAATACGTGGATAAAGACATATTAGGAAGATAAGTCAAAGGACACAAATAATGAAGTGATAGAAATGTTGTGTTTTCTCTCAAGAAGGAGAACATCCCTGGAGTTGTAGACAAACCTGATTGGGGAAGGAAATCATTGATGACTTTGGGGATTTGAGTGTGGGGCAACTTTACTTTCCAATAAATCTCTGGATATATTGCTGCGTAAGTACTTGTCACAAAAGCAATCTACATATACAACAATAAAAAACTTTTGTTAATCAATATATCTCCTATATAAGCAATAAGTAGAATGAAGCTCTTCCACTTTCAGATACTTTAATTTTCCAAAGAGTATATTAGGTAAGTTGATTGAAGTATACCACGATAGTCAAAACCTTCTTGAAAACTCTTTTAAAAGCAATGGCAATTTAGGAAGTATGATACTGTATTTTCGAAATGAAATGACTTCTTGATAAGGATGAAAATTAAATAAATTGTGAAAGATAAAGACAAAACTATATAGAAATCTACTCACACAAAAGATGATAAGCGAGCAGAGCAGCTGCAAGTTCATTGGAAATGATAGTGTGGAATGGATAACGAGACTAGAAAATGTCCTTTATTTATAGGCATAGACATACAGTGTCACCCTCTTAGGGCGATTATTGAAAATAAATATTTATTAGGAACCAACAAGGCGAATATTACACGCACAAAGTGACAAAAAAAAAAGATCATAGACATGAAGATCTGTTTGTATTAGAAAATGCGATCGAGGAAATGAAGTTTTTGCTCTTGACTGATCTTAGCAATGGTATTAGATAATCGCTTTAATTTATGTGACCTAATTTACTATGAAATAAAAATGAAGAAAGAAAAGAAAATATTTGAAATTTGTAACTTTTAGGCATTTGTGTCGCTATAAAATTTCTCACCGGGGTAAAAAAAGTTAAAGTTGAAGTGTTTTCAAAAAAAGTATGTCATTATTTTTTTAAAAATTTAAAAAATAATGATATTACATAAACTGAAACGGAGGATGTACTAGTCTTTGTCGAACAGAGCCGACTATATATTATTACTCGGCAAATTAGAAAATGAGTTGTCAAACATGGCGACTAACTGGTAACTTGCAATTATTGAAATTATTGCATAAATTCTTTTTGAATGGCAGCCTGGAGTATTACTATAATGACATATAGTCATATATCAATTATGAAATACTTTGTAAATTACAAGTTGCGTCATCAACTTACAAATTTGGTTGTGGTAAGCGTAGTATGTTGAATATGACCAATATATAATGGGGCAGATGGCGAGTGATGTCTGTCCTAACGGTAGTGGCGGAGCTAAAGGGATTAAATGCAATAAACTTTGTGGGAAATTAATTGCGTGGAAAGGATATAAATAAAAGATTTATTATATAGAAATGGTTAAATTCCCTGACATAAGAAAAAATTCTAGTGTAAAATAATAAAGGGGGTTCAGAAATAGTCTTAGGTCACAACTTGAAATGCTAGGTAGCTTGTAACGACCCGGCCGGTCGTTTCGAGAGTTGTAGCCTTGTTTTTCCATTTTCTGCTTCTTTTGAGTGTTACAGCTGTATTATGACTTACCGGGTTAGTTGGTTCGGGTCCGAAGTGACTTCTGAATGAATTGAGACACTTAGTCTCTTATTCGAAAGCTTAAGTTGGAAAAGTTGACCGGATGTTGACTTATGTGTAAAGGACATCGGATTTGAATTTGATGGTTCCGTTAGCTCCGTTGGGTGATTTTGGACTTAGGAGCGTGTCCGGATTGTGTTTTGGAGGTCTGTAGTAGAATTAGACTTGAAATGCCGAAAGTTGGAAATTTTGAAAGTTTGACCGGGAGCGTGGACTTTTTGATATCGAGGTCGGGTTGGATTTTCGGAAGTTTAAGTAGGTTCGTGGTGTCATTTATGACTTGTGTGCAAAATTTGAGTTCAATTGGACATGATTTGATAGGTTTTGGCGTCGTTTGTAGAATTTGGAAATTTCAAAGTTCATTAGGCTTGAATCCATGTGCAATTCGCGTTTTTGATGTTGTTTGAGGTAATTTGAGGATTCGACTAAGTTCGTATGATGTTTTGGGACTTGTTGGTATGTTAGGTCCCGAGGGCCTCGGGTGAGTTTCAGGTGGTTAACAGATCATTTTTGGCCTTTGAGTGAAAGCTTATGTCAGCTGCTGTATTTCTTTTGGTTTCCTTATAGGCGATCGTATGAGTGGGTCCGCGATCCCGTTGGTCTATCGAGCGTAGCTGGGAAATTATTCTATGCGATTGCCAGTTGAGGCACGCGATCGTGGAGGTTGGTGAGTCTAGTCATCGCGGACGCAAGGAGAGTTCAGCGTTTGCATAGACTACTGGGTCAGGAGCTGGAATCAGGTGATTCCTCTATGCGATCGCATAGTTATGGACGCGATCGCGTAGCTTTGGTTATAGTCAGCTGTACGAGATCGCAGAGGCTTTTACGCGTTCGCGTAGGGTAAAAGTGTGAGGCAGTCTGTTTTGTGCTTCGCGATCGCGAGGCTATTTTCCCGATCGCGATGAAAGAAATCTGGGCAGACAATATTAATTTAAAAAACAAGGGTTTGAACCCATTTTTCATATTTTGAGCTAGATACCACGAATTTGGACGATTCTTGAAGGGATTTTCGTGGAGTAGATTGGGGTAAGTGATTCTTACTTGATTTTGGTTAAATCTCATGATTGCATCTTTAATTTTATCATCTAATTTGTGATTTGGGGTGAAAAATTGGGGAAGAACAGGAGGTGTTCTTGAGTTAGAATTTTGAGGTTTTGAATGGAATTTTGTTATCGGATTGGAGTAAATTTGGTATGGTTAGACTCGTAAGTGAATGGGCTTTCGTGTTTTGTGACTTTTGTCGGATTTCGAGACGTGAGCCTAGGGGTCAGGTTCGGATTTTTGGCTATAATTTAGTACTTTTCTTGTGGAATTGATCCCTTTAGCCTATATTGAATGTATTGTACTACTTGTGGCTAGATTCGGGACATTCAGAGCCCGACTCGCGAGGCAAAGGCATTTTGGAGTAGCGTTTTGCTCGAATTGAGGTAAGTAACGGTTTTAAATCTGGTCCTAAGGGTATGAAACTCCGGATGTTGTGCTATGTGATTATTTTGGAGGTGACGCACATGCTAGGTGACAGGCGTGTGGGCGTGCACCGTGGAAATTGTGACTTGGTCCATCCTGTGGAGCCGTAAAATGGAATAACTTGTCATTAGCTACATGTTTCTCTCAGTGTTATAGAAATTGGACCGAAATCCATATTAGAAATCATGCTTAGGCTATAGGATGTCATTGTTGGGACCCGCAGAGGTCATATACTTGTTGAACTAACTGATATTTGTTGTCTTGTACTCAGTCATAAGTTTCTTGTGTCTCATACCTCCATCTCTTCTTGTTCCTTGTTGATACATGTTATTATCTCAGTTTGGGCTGATTTATATGATTTCTGAGAGCCCGAGAGACTAGAGAGGTTAGTGACTGAGATAAGGCTTGAGTGTTGAGCTGTCAGCTATGTGTGTATATATGGATCGAGTTGCACGCCGCAATGAGCCTGAGGGCTGTATGTATGTGGATCGGGTTGCACGCGCGCAACGAGCCTTAGGGTTGTGTGTGTGTGTATATATATATATATATATATATATATATATATATATATATATATATATATATATATATATATATATATATATATATATGGATCGGGTTGCGCGCCGCAATGAGCCTTATGGCTATTTATATATTATGGATTGGGCTGCACGCCGCAGCAATATAGCGTTTGGGCTGAAGGAGCCCCTGCGGAGTCTGTACACCCTCAGTGAGCGCAGGTACATATTGAGTGTGAGTACTAAGGGCTGAGAGCCGAGTGATTGAGCTGTTGGGATAAGTTGAGTGACTGTTGCCTTGAGAGGCTGTACTTGCTTTCATTTGTTCGTGCACTTAGTTGCTATCTATCACTGTTGTGAAATTTTTGAAAGATTTTATATCCGATTTACTTGAACTCGAAACTGTATAAAGCTGATTATACTTAAACTGCCGGATTTGAAAGCATGCCTATTCTTTACTGAAGCTACTGAAAATGAACTATAACTGTGTAGCTCGTCACTATCTTCAGTTCCTTATTTATTACTGTTACTTACTGAGTTGGATGTACTCATGTTACTCCCTGCACCTCGTGTGCAGATCCAGGTGTTTTCGGACATGGTGGACGTTGATCTCGTGCGTGGTTGAGTATCAGAGATTTACGAGGTAGCTGCCAGCGTTTGCAGTTCTTGTCT
This sequence comes from Nicotiana attenuata, assembly GCF_001879085.1. Taxonomy (NCBI): domain Eukaryota; kingdom Viridiplantae; phylum Streptophyta; class Magnoliopsida; order Solanales; family Solanaceae; genus Nicotiana; species Nicotiana attenuata. The sequence continues at coordinate 115,418 of NW_017672705.1, read as the reverse complement.
CTCCTTCCATGTTATCATTTCTTTCCTGTATTTGTATTTTGACACAGACTCTAGTAGACACTGTTTCTAGACTGGTTGTTTAGATGCTCATGACTTAGTGACACCCCGATATCGAACTATTTTCCGCACTTATGTTATGGGTTTACCCCGTTTTTATGAAAAACTACGATTATTGTAAATGTCTTAATTCATTTATGTTAAATGTTGAAATACTTTTGAAAATGTTGGCTTTCCTAGTACCACGATAGGCGCCATCACGACGGGTTAGGTTTTTGGGTCGTGACAAGTTGGTATCAAAGCCTCGGCTACATAGGTCTGATGAGTCATGAGCAGGTATAGTAGAGTCTTGCGGATTGGTGCAGAGACGTCTATACTTATCTTCGAGAGGCTGACGAACCCTTAGGAAACTTCACATTCTTGAATTCTTGTCGTGTGAATTTGTTGATTCTACTAGCTGAACTTCTGTTATTCTATTCTCTCACAGATGTTAAGGACACATGCTACTGGGCAGGACGGATAGCCACCAGTACCACCAGTAAGAGTTGCGAGAGGCCGAGGTCACGGTAGAGGCCGCGTAGGGGCAGAGGTGTAGCTCGCACAGCAGCTAGGGCAATACCTCCTGATCCACCAGTTGCCCCAGTTCAGGATCAGGTCCCAGTTGTGGATGCATCAGCGGGACCAGCTCAGGCACTAGCTGTGCCTATCGTGATTCCAGGCCTTCAGGAGGCCTTAGCTCAGATTCTGACCGTGTGCACCAGTCTTGCTCACGCGGTCTCTGTTCCGACTGCAGCAACCACTTCTCAGGCCGGGTGAGGTATGCACGGACACCAGACACCGGGGGCACTACCAGCCCAATCGGTGGCAGCTGCTCAGGCCAATGTGGTTCCTGCTGTGACTAATGATGAGCAATGGAGACTAGAGAGGTTTGGTAGACTTCAACCTCCATCTTTCAGCGGGGCAGAGTTGGAGGATGCCCAGTGTTTCATTGGACAGATGTCAGAGAATCCTCCGTACAACAGGTATTCTGGAGACCAGTGGGGTCTTGTTCACCACTTTTCAATTTACCGGAGCTGCCTTCACCTGGTGGGAGGCTTATGAGAGGCGTAAGCCCGTCGGTGCAGCGCCACTTACATGGCAGGAGTTTTCTGTTCTCTTCTTGGAGAAGTATGTGCCGCAGTCTCGCAGAGAGAAGCTGCGCATGCAGTTTGGGAAGCTGCGTTAGGATGATATGACTGTGACGCAGTACGAGATGAGGTTTTCTGAGTTGGCCCGTCATGCGGTTTGGTTAGTTCCAACTGATAGGGAGACGATCTGGAGGTTCATTGATGGCCTCACATTTCAGCTGCGGGTGCTTGTGACTAGAGAGAAGGTGTCTGGTGCTAGTTTTGATGAGGTTGTTGACATTGCTCGGGAGATAGAGTCGGTCCGTCGCCAGGAGCGGGTTGAGAGGGAGGCCAAGAGGCCTCGTGGATCAGGTAGTTTTGGTAGTGTTCCTTCTGGAAGTCAATTCCACCACGACAGGGGTCGTCCCTATAGGCATACTCAGACACCTTGTCCAGTTGACCGTGGTCCATCATCTGGTCATGGTTCTCACAGTTCTCAGCAGGGTCATTCACCTCTCAGTGCCCTTCCAGCTCAGAGTTCATCCCGTGATCCATCGGCTCATCTATGCCAGGTTCTTCTACCAGTTATCCCGGTGCTCGGGACTCCCTCCAGTCCACTACCAGCACCGGGGAGTTGCTACGAGTGTGGAGAGTTTGGTCATATCAGGAGGCAGTGTCCCCGCCTAGTGGGAGGTCAAGCTCAGTAGAGGAGCCAGCCTACGACTTCAGCACTAGTTACTTCACCACCTGCCCAGCTAGCTCGGGGTGAAGCTTAGTTAGCTAGGGATCGCCCAAGAGGGGGAAGCCGATCAGGTGGCGGTCGGGCCTGTTTCTATGCACTCCCTGCCAGGTCAGATGTTATTGCTTCAGACACAGTGATCACAAGTATTGTCTCAGTATATCACCGAGATGCTTCTTTATTATTTGACCCTGTTTCCACCTATTCGTATGTATCATCATATTTTGCTCATTATCCAGATACGCCCCGTGAGTCTTTAGCTTCATCTGTTCATGTATCTACTCCAGTGGGCGATACTATTATTTTAGACCATGTGTATCGATCATGTGTAGTGACTATTTTGGGATTGGAGACTAGAGTTGATCTTTTGCTGCATAGTATGGTTGATTTTGATGTGATATTGGGTATGTATTGGTTGTCTCCCTGTCATGCTATTTTAACTGCCACGCTAAGACCGTAACGTCGATGATGTCGGGGTTGCCTCAGATTTAGTGGTGAGGTTCTTTAGACTATGTTCCCAGTAGAGTGATTTCATACTTGAAGGCCCAACGGATGGTTGGGAAGGGTTGTTTATCTTATTTGGCCTTTGTGAGGGATGTTAGTGCTGAGACCCCTACTATTGATTTTGTTCTAGTGGTGCGAGATTTTCCCGATGTGTTTCCTGCAAACCTGTCGGGCATGCGCCGGACATAGATATTGACTTGGTGCCGGGCACTCAGCCCATTTCTATTCCTCTGTACCGTATGGCACCGGCTAAATTGAAAGAGTTGAAGGAACAACTTCAGGAGCTCCTTGAGAAGGGTTTATTAGACCTAGTGTGTCACCTTGGGGTGCACCGGTCCTATTTGTGAAGAAAAAGGATGGCTCTATGAGGATGTGCATTGATTATAGGCAGTTGAACAAAGTCACAATCAAGAACAATTATCCTTTGCCGCGTATTAATGATCTATTTGACCAGCTTTAGGGAGCGAGGGTGTTCTCCAAGATTGATTTGAGGTCAGGATATCACCAGTTGAAGATTTGAGACTCAAACATTATTAAGACAGCTTTCAAGACACATTACGGTCATTATGAGTTCCTTGTGAAGTCTTTTGGGCTGACCAACACCCTAGCAGCATTCATGCATCTGATGAACAGTGTGTTTCAGCCTAATCTCGACTCGTTTGTTATTGTATTCATTGATGATATCCCGGTGTACTCTCATAGCCAGGAAGAGCACGCCCAGCATTTGCAGATTGTGTTGCAGCGGCTAAGGGAGGAGAAGCTTTATGCTAAGTTCTCCAAGTGTGAGTTTTGGCTCAGTTCAGTGGCGTTCTTGGGGCACGTGCTGTCCAGTGAGGGTATTCAGGTGGACCGAAGAAGATAGAGGCAGTTCAGAGTTGGCCCACACCATCCTCAACTACGGAGATTCGGAGCTTTCTTGGTTTGGCTGGTTATTACCGTCGGTTCGTGTAGGGTTTCTCGTCTATTGCATCGCTCTTGACCAAATTGACCCAAAAGGGTGCTACTTTCAGGAGGTCGGACGAGTGTGAGGAGAACTTTCAGAAGCTCAAGATTGCCTTGACCACAACTCCAATTCTAGTTCTACCATCAGCTTCTGAATCTTATACAGTATATTGTGATGCTTCTCAAATCGGTATTGGGTGTGTTATGATGCAGGAAGGTAGAGTGATTGCTTATGCTTCGTGTCAATTGAATTCTCATGAGAAAAACTACTATGTTCATGATTTGGAGTTGGCTGCCATTGTTCATGCGTTGAAGATTTGGAAGCACAATCTCTATGGTGTGTCTTGTGAGGTATTTACTGATCATATTAGCCTCCGGCACTTGTTCAAATAGAAGGATCTCAATTTGAGGTAGCGGAGATGGTTGGAGCTGCTAAAGTACTATGATATCACTATTCTGTATCACTCGGGAAAGGCCAATGTGGTGGACGATGCCTTGAGTACGAAGGCAGTGAGTATGGGTAGTCTTGCGTTCATTCCTATTGGTCAGAGACCTCTTGCAGTTGATGTTCAGGCTTTGGCCAACCAGTTTGTGAGATTAGATATTTCGGAGCCCAGTCGGGTTCTAGCTTGCATGGTTTCTCTATCTTCCTTATTTGATAGCATCAGAGAGCGCCAGTATGATGACCCTCATTTGCTTGTCCTCAATGACAGAGTTCACCACGGTGATGCCAGAGATGTGACTATTGGTGACGATGGGGTGCTGAGGATGCAGGGTCGGATATGTGTGCCTAATGTAGATGGGCTACGGGAGTTGATTCTTGGGGAGGCCCACAGCTCGTGGTATTCCATCCATCCGGGTGCCTGAAGATGTACCAGGACCCGAGGCAGCACTATTGGTGGAGGAGAATGAAGAAGGATATAGTTGGATTTGTAGCTCGGTGTCTCAACTGTCAGTAGGTAAAATATGAGAATCAGAGACCGGGTGGCTTGCTTCAGAAGATAGAGATTCAAGAGTGGAAGTGGGAGCGGATCACCTTGGATTTCGTAGTTGGGCTCCTACGGACTTCGAGGAAGTTCGATGCTATTTGGGTGATTGTGGATCGGCTGACCAAGTCCGCTCACTTCATTCCTGTGAGTACTACTTATTCTTTAGATCGGTTTGCTGAGATTCACATTAGAGAGATTGGTCGCCTGCACGGTGTTCCAGTTTCCATCATTTTAGATAGGGGCACGCAGTTCATATCGCAGTTTTGGATAGCCGTGCAGCGAGAGTTGGGCATTTATGTTGAGTTGAGCACAACATTTCACCATCAGACGAACGGACAGTTCGAGCGCACTATTCAGATATTGGAGGACATGCTACGCGCTTGTGTCATTGATTTTGGTGGTTCATGGGACCAGGTTCTGCCGCTCGCGGAGTTTGCTTACAACAACAATTATCAGTCGAGGATTCAGATGGCTCCATATGAGGCTTTATATGGGAGGCGGTGTAGATCTTCGGTGGGTTGGATTGAGCCAGGCGAGGCTAGGCTATTGGGTACTGACTTGGTTCAGGATGTTTTGGACAATGTTAAATTGATTCAGGAGCGGCTTCGCACGGCGCAGTCAAGACAGAAGAGGTATGCTGATAGAAAGGTCCGTGATGTGTCTTACATGGTTGTGGAGAAGGTTCTGCTAAAGATTTCACCCATGAAGGGTGTTATGAGGTTCGGGAAGAAGGGCAAGTTGAGCCCTTGGTTCATTGGGCCTTTTGAGGTGCTTCAGAGGATTGGAGAGGTGGCTTACAAGCTTGCCTTGCCACCTAGCTTGTCGAGTGTGCATCCAGTATTTCATGTTTCTATGCTCCGAAAGTTTATCAATCTCATGTTTTGGATTATAGCACGGTTCAATTTGATGGTGATTTGACTTGTGATGTGGAGCCGATGACTATTTTGGAGCGGTAGGTCCGAAAGTTGAGGTCAAAGGATATAGCTTCAGCGAAAGTGCAGTGGAGAGGTCGGCCCGTGGAGAAGGCCACTTGGGAGACCGAGCGGGAGATGCAGAGCAGATATCAACACCTATTTGAGACTAAAGGTATATTTCTAGACTCGTTCGAGGATGAACGTTTGTTTAAGAGGGGGAGGATGTAACGACCCGGTCGGTCGTTTCGAGAGTTGTAGTCCGGTTTCCCCATTTTCTGCTTCTTTTGTGTTTTATAGCTGTATTATGACTTACCGGGTTAGTTGGTTCGGGTCCGGAGTGACTTTAGAATGAATTGAGACACTTAGTCTCTTATTTGAAAGCTTAATTTGGAAAAGTTGACGGGATGTTGACTTATGTATAAACGACCTCGGATTTGAATTTTGATGGTTCCGTTAGCTCTGTTAGGTGATTTTGGACATAGAATCACATCTGGATTTTGTTTTGGAGGTCTGTAGTAGAATTAGGCTTGAAATGTCGAAAGTTGAAAATTTGGAGAGTTTGACCGGGAGTGGACAATTTGATATCGGGGTCGGATTGGATTTCCGTACGTTGGAGTAGGTTCGTGGTGTCATTTATGACTTGTGTGCAAAATTTTAGGTCAATCGGACGTGATTTGATAGGTTTTGGCGTCATTTGTGGAATTTTGAAATTTCAAAATTCATTAGGCTTGAATCCGTGTGTAATTCATGTTTCTGATGTTGTTTGAGGTGATTTGAGGATATGACTAATTTCGTATGATGTTTTAGGACTTGTTGGTATGTTAGGTTGAGGTCCCGGAGGCCTCGGGTGAGTTTTGGGTAGTTAACGGATCATTTTTGGCCTTTGAGTGATAGCTGATGTCTGCTGCTGCATTTTTTCTGGTTTCCTTATACGGGATCGCATGGGTGGGTCCGCGATCACGAAGGTCTATTGAGGGCAGCTGGGAAATTGTTGTATGCGATCTCCAGTTGAGGCACGCGCTCGCAGAGGTTGGTGAGTCTGGTCATCGCGGACGCAAGGAGAGGTCCGCGTTCGCATAGAGTACAGGATCAGGAGCTGGAATCAGGTGATTCCTCTATGCGATCGCATAGTTATGCAAGCGGTCTTTAGCTATGATTAAGTACTTTTCTTGTGGAATTGATACCTTTAGCCTATATTGATTTTATTGTCCTACTTGTGGCTAGATTCGGGACATCCGGAGCCCGACTCGCGAGGCAAAGGCATTTTGGAGTAGCATTTCGCTCGTATTGAGGTAAGTAACGGTTTTAAATCTGTTCCTAAGGGTATGAAACCCCGGATGTTGTGCTATGTGATTATTTTGGAGGTGACGCACATGCTAGGTGACGGGCGTGTGGGCGTGCACCATGAAAATTGTGACTTGGTCCATCCTGTGGAGCCGTAAACTGGAATAACTTGTTATTAGCTACATGTGTCTCTAAGTGTTATAGAAATTGGATTAAAATCTATGTTAGAAATCATGCTAAGGCTATATGATGTCACTGTTGGGACCCGCATAGGTCATGTACTTGTTGAATTAACTGCTATTTGTTGTCTTGTACTCAGTCATGAGTTTCTTGTGTATCATACCTCCATCTCTTCTTGTTCCTTGTTGATACGTGTTATTATCTCTGTTTGGGCTGATTTATATGATTTCTGAGAGCCCGAGAGACTGGAGAGGTTAGTGACTGAGATAGGGTCTGATTGCCTAGCTGTGAGCTATGTGTGTATATATGGATCAGGTTGTACGCCGCAACGAGTCTGAGGGCTGTATGTATAGGGATCGGGTTGCACGCCGCAACGAGTCCGTATTTATTATTATTACTTACTGAGTTGGATGTACTCACGTTACTCCCTGGACCTCGTGTGCAGATCCAGGTATTTTCGGACACGGTGGACGTTGATCTCGTGCGTGGTTGAGTATCGGAGATTTGCGAGGTAGCTGCCGGCGTTCGCAGTCCTTGTCTCTCCTTCCTTGTTATCTTTTCTTTCCTGTATTGGTATTTTGACACAGACTCTGGTAGACACTGTTTCTAGACTGATTGTTTCGATGCTCATGACTCAGTGACACCTCGATGTCGGGCTATTTTCCGCACTTATATTTTGGGTTTACCCCGTTTTTATGAAAAACTAGGGTTATTGTAAATGTCTTAATTCATTTCTGTTAAATATTGAAATTGTTTTGAAAATGTCAGCTTGCCTAGTACCACGATAGGCGCCATCACGACGGGTTAAGTTTTTGGTCGTGACAATGTTTTATAGCCGACGAAGTCGGTCGGTTGATCACGGTCGATTTTGGTCGAATTTTTAGTCATTGGTGTGATACTCTAGAATCCCTTTATATGAACTCTTATTTCCAGACATTATCTAATGGTAGAAATATTTGCCAGTAAACAGTAGGTTAGATTTTTGAGCAAACAGATGATAAAGTGTAAAAACAAATTATTTTTTTATAAAAATATTATTATAAAAACATGGGCATTTGATACAAAATGTCAAAAATGCGGTGACTTTTATTTCAAATATTAGTCAATACTTAGCGACATTTACAAATTAGAACTAATGTTGACAAATTTTCTCGACATCTTTTTATCTCTGTGTTAAATTAACTTTTTTTTTTTATCACTAGTCACTACAATAAAAATAAAGGAAGATAAAGAAATCTGCAACACTTCCCTCCAAAATCTTCCCCTCAAAATCTCTCCAAAAAGACGTACTTTTTTTTTTTGGGTTTCCCACCCGGTGTCCGGTACTCGCATTGGAGCCCGACTATAACCGAATTCGCGCTGTGTAGAGCCCATTCGAGGGGCACCGCTCCCTACCAAGGATTTTTCCATACCCAGGGCTCGAAATCCAAGTGCTGCCAGAAATTTTACAACACTTCCCTCCACCACAATATAAATTATTGTTAGTCGCAATTGCACTCATTATTTGAAATTCACATATTAAATTTTATTTAATTTTTCATGTTAAGATTCAGATGCTAATTAATTAAATTAAATTATTAAAAATTTAATTTATTAATTATTTTCTTTAGACTTTCGCTTAACTTATTTCATGTATCGGATACAAAATTCACTAGCCGGATTTACACATAAAAACTCATAAGCTCTCATAAGGTGTACCATCAATCTCTAAATCGAGACATGAGTTGCATCAACCAACTATTACCTCGCCAATGTACATTATCGTAATCTAATTTACCATGCATATTGATTCCCGAAAGAATTCTGCCTTTAATAAATTTAAAATATAATATACACGACTAATAATAATTATACCAAAATTAAGAGTATAAGTACATTTAATGTCTAGAGAGAATTAATTTTATTTAGTCAGTATAAAATACTTATCTCTACTAATTGGTCCGTTAATATATATAAAATGTACTAGCATAAGAAGTCGGAATTAAACAATTCCCATAATCAAGATAAATATTTATCTTGTGATACAACCATTCGTGATGGTTCCAATTTCATCATTAGATTATGAACTCAAACTTTGTACGTATAAGAACCGATAATTTAATCATCCCTGTATAAGCTAAACTCTATACACTAAATCATCTACTATATAAGAAAATGACACCGACTAATATATGATCTATTTAAAACTTTATTAAAATAATAAATAATTATTTCATAATAAATATTATATCCAAATCAAATCCATGATTAATAGTATATATCCCAACATTGATCTTAGTAGGAAGGGACAATTCTAGCCATCTAAAATTTAATCTAAAAAGTATTTGCTCTTGTCAATATTAATTCAATGGGTTTTCTACTATCATTTAATTGCAAATGACTTCAAGTAGTTGCTCTTATATTTAAGGCTATAGCTATATGTACCCAGCAGTCGGTATAAGAGTTTTAGCTAACTGGAGATTTAAACGTTGGTCACGGAGCTTTTATTTTTTGCTACTCTTTTTTTCTTTTTTTAAAAAAAAATAGTTAGCAGGCAAAGTACAACGAAAAATGTATGTGATCACAAATGATGGGAAGCACTTCGTGCATAAATAGGTCACTGCTGTAATTGAGGTGTCTAAATGAAAAATAGTGGCAAGTTTAAGGGGCTGGCTATGTATTTGTCCAAATTTTAGAGTTTGCAAAAGTTAACTCAATTTTGAATTTCTAGAGGAACTACGAGAGCTGCTTTTGAATTTAGAATTTGCAAAAGTTAAACATTTATGATTTTCATACTATTTTTTTACAAGCACTAAATCTTTTTGTTAAGAACTCTAATTATTTTATACCAATTAGTTGGTTAGTTAGTTATGACAGCTGTACACAACTGTACCAATCAGCTTGGTAGTTAGTGGTTAGTCGACTTGGTTTAGTCTTAGCTTAGGTTGTACAATTGCATTGTATATAGTGGAGGTTCCACTCACTTTTCTTCTCAATGAATTCATTTGCAATATTCTGGAATCTTCTCCCATCGTCTTTTCTCTCTCTCTTTCTCTCTGAGTTCTCATGACATGAAGGTCACAACTTCATCACCATTGAAGCTCAGTTTTGAGCAGCAGTAGAGCTTCAGTCACTGTTCCATTGGCTAATTCTGATATGGTATCAGAGCGAGGAGCATCGATTTTTGATTCGATTCACAAAATTTGCCAGTTCTCTCTCCGCTGATGACCTTTCGAACTAGATCGCACACATGCAACTTCATTTCTCCATGGATTTCGAGTTGTAGTCTAAGGACAGGTTTTGTTCTTACTTCTAATCCGTAATTGTTTGAGAGTTATTGTTAAATTCCTAATCACCTTACATTCTAGTTATCAAGTCCCTTAGAAATTCTGTAAAGCACAAATATGACGACTGGTGAGAACGATAATCAACCAACACCAACTGTGAATGAATCTCTGAATCAGTCAGGTGTTGACACCAGTAGCCCTCTGTATATGCATCCATCCGATAATCCTGGGATAGCTTTAGTTCCCGCTCCATTTGATGGTTTTGGTTATCGTTCATGGAGAAGAGGTGTGATGCGAGCATTATCTATGAAGAATAAATTGGGATTTATCAACGGAGAGTGCAAAAGACCAGATCTAGATTCATCAAAATTTCGCCTGTGGGAAATGTGTGATGATATGGTCACATCATGGATCCTAAACTCTTTGACCAAAGAAATTGCAGATAGTGTTGAATATGTAGCTGATGCATTCGAATTGTGGAGAGAGCTTGAGGATCGGTATGACTAGACAAATGGGACAAAGCTGTACCAAATTCAGAAGGAGATCAATGATCTATCTCAAGGATCCCTCTATATCAATAGTTATTACAAAAAATGAAAAAGTTATGGGAGGAACTCAATACCTTGATTGCTAAATCTCACTGCACCTGCAATTGTTCATGTGGAGCTAAGGAGAGTATGCATAAGGCTGAACAGGATAGGAGACTCATACAATTCCTTATGGGACTAAATGAAACATATACTGTTGTTCGAGGCAGCATATTGATGATGAATCCTCTTCCCTCAATTGCTCAAGCATTTTCTCTGCTGATTCAGGAGGAAAGGCAGAGGGAAATTAAACCTAGTGGCCATTTAGCACTATAGTCGTCAGCCTTGAATGCCAACACAATCAGATCGGACATTCAGAACAAATTACTCTCCCAACAACAGAAATAGACCTTTCTGTGACTATTGTAAGAGGCCAGGGCACACCAAAGAAAAATGTTACAAACTTCATGGATACCCACAGAACTTTGGCCACAATCAGAATCCAAACGCAGGTCAAAGCAGTTTCATTCAGAATACTAGGCAAAATCCCAACTACAACTACAACTCAAACAACAATAATAGTAACAGATTCAATAAAGGCAACAGAACATTGGCCAATGCAAATGTAGGAACCACTGATACTCAACCTACAGAGAATGAGAAGTATGTCAGTCATGACAATACTCAGAATGTGAGTCTTACCCAAGAGGAGTATAGCCAGTTGGTGAATCTACTACAACAGTTTCAGTCATCAGGAGTAGGAGACCGTGGAGTTAGAGTCAATGCTACTTCAGGAGCAGCAAACTTTGCAGGTATGATAGCTTACACTTCCTCAATTGACTTTGGTAAACTTTCATGTGAATGTTTCAAGAACAAGGCTGACTCATGGATTATAGATTCAGGGGCATCAAATAACATGACCTTCAACAGATCCTTATTAACCAACATAACAAACTTACCTTATCCCCTATTAGTCATACTTCCAAATGGCTACAAAGTAAAGGTGACAGAAATAGGTAGTGTAATTCTCACTTCTAAGATCACTCTAGATAAAGTGATGTATGTTCCCACTTTCAGATACAATCTAATCTCTATTCACTCTTTAGCGTCTCATCTCAGCTTCCTTGTTGCCTTTTTCAATGAAGAGGCCTCTGGTGATTGGTAAAGTGAGGGATGGGCTGTACATCCTATGCCCAAGCTGTTTGAAGAAGAACAATGCAAGCCTTGCAGAAAAGGACAATTCTGAACTACCTATCATTTCTACTTGTTGCACTTGTAACACACACTGTCCCTCTCATTCTACTGTAGATATACCAGTTCATACAAATAAGTGTGTACCCTTTCCAATTGTAAATAGTTCATGTGCAAGTGCTAATGAACAAACTCCTTTTGAAAGTCTATCTTCTGAATTACCTAGTTTTTTCTCTCATTCTTGGGCTGAAAATAATGTGAATGTGTTGTGGCATAATAGACTTGGACATGTCCCCTTTGTGAAAATGAGAAGGATTACCTCCATTCCTGCTAACTTCTCCCCCAAACAACCTTTCAGTTGCACCATTTGTCCAATGGCTAGACAGGAAAGACTACCATTTCCTTAGAAAACCAGTACAACTAACAAAATCTTTGAACTTTTACATGTTGATCTGTGGGGTCCATATCATGTTCCTACACATGGTAAATACAAATATTTTATCACCATAATGGATGATTATAGCAGGTCTACTTGGACTCATCTCTTATCCAACAAAAGTAATGCCATTGATATTCTTAAAAACTTCATGAATTTGGTGGAAAACCAGTTTGGTGTTACCATTAAGTCCATAAGGTCAGATAATGGGCTGGAGTTTACCAGTAGAGAAGCAACCATGTTATTCCAATCTAAAGGGATCATTCATCAAAGAACTTGTCCCTACACACCACAACAGAATGGTGTGGTGGAGAGAAAGCACAAATACCTCCTTGAAACAGCTAGAGCCCTTCTTTTTCAATCCAAGCTACCCCTAAGATATTGGGGTGAATGTATCCTTTGTGCCACCTATATAATAAACAGATTGCCATCCAATTCTATCAGCAATAAAACACCATATGAATTACTATATAGAAAGAGACCAAAGTACTCCCATCTCAAGAGCTTTGGCTGCCTATGTTATCCCACTGTACCAATGCCACATAGGGACAAGTTCAATCCCAGAACAACATCTCATGTCTTTGTTGGATATCCTTTCAACACAAAGGGGTACAAAGTTCTAAATCTAGCCACTAGAAAAATTCATATTTCCAGAGATGTGGTGTTTAATGAGTCTATCTTTCCTTTTAGTGTTAGCATGAACAAGTCTTCTAAGCCACCTGTCTTTTATCCAATTCCTTTCATTGACTCTCTCAGTGAACAACCTCCTGAGAATACAGATATTACACAAACCCCTGAAGTCTTGAGTGATCAAAGGAATGTAGATAGCACACCCGTTTTATGTCACCTGTACATGTAGACAGTCCTTTACCTTCTGGAACATTTAGCCGTTCACCACATAATGCATCATCACAACACAACACTGAACAAACCAATGTAGAACAAATTCATCCAACAAGACAGTCACATAGAGCTCACAAACTCCCCACATACTTACAGGACTATGTCCATTCCCTACCTCAACTTAAAACTAATTCTACTTCCCTGAATGCTTTGTTTTCTGTGAATCATCACATTGCCTCTGATCTACTAACTCCTGATAGTCAGACTCTTGTGAGAAATGTTTGTCATGACAGGGAACCATCATCATATGAGGAGGCAGCTATTGATCCTGCATGGCAAGCTGCTATGACACAGGAATTTGATGCATTACACTCCAATCACACTTGGGATTTGGTGATGCTGCCACCTGGGAAACAAGCAATTAGCTGTAATGGGTATACAAGGTGAAACACAAAGCAGATGGCAACATTTAGAGGTTCAAAGCCAGATTGGTTGTTAAAGGTTACACTCAACAGGCAGGGATAGACTATACAGAAACTTTCTTAGCGGTTGTAAAAATGACAACAGTCAGGGCTCTAATAGCTACAACAGTCAAGAAGGGCTGGTCCATCTCACAGCTGGATGTGAATAATGCCTTTTTGCATGGGGATCTCAATGAAGAGGTGTATATGCAGGTACCACCTGGGCTAGTAAGAGAGAAGCCAGGTCTAGTCTGCAAACTAAACAAATCTCTCTATGGTCTGAAGCAAGCAAGTAGACAATGGTATGCAAAACTAACCGAGGCACTATGCTCAAGAGGATACACACACTCTATGTATGACTATTCACTTTTCTATAAGAGGAATGGAAGTACTTTAGTATATGTTGCTGTATATGTGGATGATGTGTTACTAACTGGGACTGATCAGCAAGAGATTGCTCAACTCAAGAGTTTCCTGCATGAGCAGTTCAAGATTAAGGATCTAGGACAGCTTCATTTTTCCGGGATTGGAGATTATGTATAAGGAAGATGGGGTCATTGTATCACAAAGGAAATTTGTGCTAGATCTACTGAAGGAGTATAATTGCTTGGAACACAAGGTTTGCTTTTCACCTTTGGACCCCAATGTAAAACTAAAGGCCAAGGAGGGAACAATACTACATGATCCTTCTTACTATAGGAAGCTAGTAGGCAAACTGATTTTCCTAACTAACACCAGATTGGATATAGCATATGGTGTTCAACACTTAAGCCAGTTTATGCAGGAGCCCAGAGAGCCCCATCTGAAGGCAGCATTTTATTTATTGAGATACCTAAGGAATGATCCTACCTTGGGAATTTTCATATCAAAGGATGGGGACCATATAGTCAAAGCTTATTGTGATTCTGATTGGGCAGCTTGCCCAGACTCTAGGAGGTCCATCAGTGATTATTTGGTCTTGTTGGGCAACAGTCCTATCAGTTGGAAGTCTAAGAACCAAGAGACTATATCACTCTCTTCTGCAGAGGCAGAGTATAGAGCCTTGAGATAGGTTGTAGGAGAGTTAGTATGGTTACGCATGTTGTTTGAAGAACTGACTGTCCCTTTTTGCGTGATCAACTACAAGCAGGCTTGATTTCTCTCCATCATATCAGAACAGATAACCAGCTCGCAGATGTTCTAACTAAGGCCTTGACAGTGATTAAACATAGTGCTACATTGGGCAAGTTGGCTGTGTTTACTACACCTCCAACTTGAGGGGGGATGTTAAGAACTCTAATTATTTTGTGCCAATTAGTTGGTTAGTTAGTTATGACAGCTGTACACAACTGTACCAATCAGCTTGGTAGTTAGTGGTTAGTCGACTTGGTTTAGTCTTAGCTTAGTCTTAGCTTAGGTTGCACAATTGCATTGTATATAGTGGAGGTTCCACTCACTTTTCTTCTCAATGAATTCATGTGCAATATTCTGGAATCTTCTCCCATCGTCTTTTCTCTCTCTCTTTCTCTCTGAGTTCTCATGACATGAAGGTCACAGCTTCATCACCATTGAAGCTCAGTTTCGAGCAGCAGTAGAGCTTCAGTCACTGTTCCATTGGCTTATTCTGATATTTTTCGTTATAAATAATAGGATGATTAGGGGTTTAGGTATACAAATAAAAATATTTTCATTTTCTATTTCAAATTTTAATATTGAAGTTGAAATTCAGATCCAATAAGATGTCAAATAGAAATGCATAGCGTTCCAAATTATGGAAGATTTCTATACACCGACTAAATAGAAATTATTTTACATGAAAACATTAATGTTATTTGTACACAAAAGCCCCTAATTATCTAACTTATACAATATTTATATGGAAGAGCATTGATAAGTGTGTAATATTTAGCTACCAAATAAAAAAAAAATTGATATGAAAATACTAATGTTATTTGTACGCCAAAACCTCTAGTCATCTAAGTTATATAGTATTTATGCACTAAATCATATAAGAGTGCATTGTACAGCTTCCAGATAAAAAATAGTTCACAAGAAAATACTAATGTTATTTGTACGCCAAAGTCTTTAGTCATTTAAGTTGTCAATATCTATATAGAAATTATTGATAAGTGTGCATTCTCGGCTACCAGATAAAAATATTTCACATAAAACACTAGTTTTACTTTTACGCCAAAGCCTCTATTCATCTAAGTTACACAATATTTATATAAAAAAGCATTACTAAGCTAAGTGTGCATTGATTAGCTACCAAATAAAAAATATTTAACAAGAAAACACTAATATTTCTTGTACGCCAAAGCCTTTAGTCCTCTAAGGTATATACTCAATCTGTTCCAGTTTATATGAACCTATTTCTTTTTGGTTCGTTTAAAAAAGAATGACCCCTTTCTAAATTTGATAATAATTTAGCTTAAACTTACCAATTTACCCTTAATGAGAAGCTTTTATAACCACACAAATACTCTGGGGCCCTTTTTGACTTGTTTAGAACCACAAATTTCAAAAGTTTTTATTTTTTCTTAAACTCCATGCCCAATCAAACAGGATCAAATTAATTGAAACGAAGGGAATAGTATTTATATAGAAAATCATTGATAAGTGTGCATCGATAAGATACAAGATAAAAGTTACTATTTCACATGAAACCACAAATGTTATGCCAAAGCCTCTAAGATTCTAAATTATGTAGTATTTATATATAAAATCATTGGTGAGTGCGCATTGATCAACTATCAAATATTAAACAAATCATATGGAATTACTAATGTTACTTGTACACCAAAGTCTCTAATCATATAAGTTATATAGTATTTTTAGGAAAATATATAAATTACCCCCCTATACTTGTCTTGAAAAGTCATTTACACCCTATTCTGGTTTGAAGCGGAACTAATACCCCATGACAGAGAAGGCGTTATTCAGTCGGCTAAAGCGCCTGAGAATGTGAAAATACATAGAAAAATACAATTTTTTTTCCAATTAGGACCTATTAAATCTTGACAAGTGAAAAGGAGGATACACTTTTATGTTATTTATTTTTACCAACCAGGATGAGTAGGGGCGGAGCGACCGGACTAGACGAAATTCCGGTTGAATTTTGGAAATGTGTGGATAGAGCAAGCTTGGAGTGGCTGACCGAGTTGTTTAGTGTCATTTATAGCACGAAGAGGATCCTGGATGAGTGGAGGTGTAGTACGGCAGTCTCGTTGTATAAGAACAAAGGTGATATCCAGAGTTGTAACAATTATAGGGGTATCAAATTATTGAGTCATACCATGAAAGTTTGGGAGAGGGTGGTTGAAGCGAGGGTGAGGAGGATGGTGTCTATATCCGACAACCAATTCGGTTCATGCCGGGTCGTTCTACTACGGAAGCTATACAACTTATTAGGAGGTTAGTGGACTAGTACAGGGAGGGGAAGAAGGATATGCACATGGTGTTTATTGATTTAGAGAAAGCGTACGACAAGGTTCCTAGAGAAGTTCTCTGAAGATGCTTGGAGGCAAAAGGTGTGCCGGTTGCCTACATTTGGGCAATTAAGGACATGTATGATGGGGCTAAGACTCGGGTTAGGATAGTAAGAGGCGACTTGTTGTTATGGGGTTATACCAAGGTTCTGCGCTCAGCCTGTCCTTATTTGCCCTGGTGATGGACGCGTTAACACACCATATTCAAGGGGAGGTGCCATGGTGTATGTTATTCGCCTATGACATAGTTCTGATTGATGAGTCGAGAACCAGTGTTAACGAGAGGTTGGAGGTCTGGAGACAGGCTCTTGAGTCTAAGAGTTTTAAGCTGAGCAGGACGAAGACGGAATACCTGGAGTGTATGTTCAGCACTGAGCCGAAGGAAGTGGGCGTGGAAGTGAGGCTTGAATCACAGGTCATCCCAAGTAGTGGCAATTTCAAGTACCTTGGGTCGGTTATCTAGAGGGGAAGAGAGATCGACGAGGATGTCACATACCGTATTGGGGTGGGGTGGATGAAGTGGAGGTTGGCATCCGGCGTCCTGCGTTATAAGAAAGTGCCACCGATACTCAAAGGTAAGTTTTATAAAGCGGTGGTTAGACCGGTCATGATGTATGGGGCTGAGTGTTGGTCTGTTAAGAACTCACATATCCAGAAGATGAAAGTAGCAGAAATGAGAATGTTGAGGTAGATATGCGTTTACACTAGGATAGATAAGATTAGGAATGAAAATATTCGGGAGAAGGTGGGCGTGGCTCCCATTGATAACAAGATACGGGAAGCGAGGCTCAGATGGTTCGAACACGTACAAAGGAGAAGCCCAGATGCTCCACTAAGGAGGTGTGGGCGGCTGGCTTTGAAGGGCACGAGAAGCGGTAGAGGACGGCCTAAGAAGTATTGGGGAGAGGTGATCAGGCAGGACATAGCGAGGCTTCAGATTTCCGAGGACATGGCCCTTGATAGGAAGTTGTGGAGGTCGAGTATTAGGGTTGTAGGTTAGGAGGTAGTTGAGTCTTTCCTTACTTTGTACCTTTGTGAGGCTAGTCTGGTAGGGTTTTTGTCGGAGTCAGTTAGTGGCAATGTTACGTCTTACTACTCTTTTCCATAGTGTCGGGTCTGTGTACTGTCTATCGCTTTTTCTTTGCATCTACTTTCTCACTTTCATGATGTTATTTTTCCTATGGTTTCTATTGGTGGTACATATATTGTCTCTTTTCGTCTTCTTGAGCCGAGGGTCTTTCGGAACAACCTGTCTACTCCCTCGGGGTAGGGGTAAGGTCTGCGTACACACTACCCTCCCCAGACCCCACTAGTGGGACTTTACTGGGTCATTGTTATTTTTACCAACCAAAAGCCCCTTCAGCGTCATCCAATAAAAAATAATGTTTACCATGCAAATAAAAGGCAGCCCGGTGCACTAAGCTTCCGCTATGTGCGGGGTTCGGGGAAGGGTTGGACCACAAGGGCCTATTATACGCAACCTTTTTTTTTTCCGCAAAATCCGCTAGGCGATGTGCCTAGGGCTAGTTTATTAATAATAATAAAAAAAGAAACCACACAGGAAGAGTACAAATAAGGGGGACAATAGCACTAGTAGTGTTGCCTCTATGCCTTGGCTATATAATCACTCCTCTGCGCCTCACATTGCCTTATGATGGCGGCCTCATGTAGAGGATCATGGTGTAGCTGCCGGCAAAGTCTCACGAGGGAATATAATCTCATAGCCGTTTGGATATCTTCCCAAAGGCATAGGCCATTAGCGAACACATATTGGGCTAAACCTTACCTTACTAATCCTATTGAGGCATAAAAATACCTCATCTACTTGCAAGCATGAAGAAAATACGAACTACTAATAACTAAGTATTCTATGATCATCACAAAGTTTATTACATACTCTATGATGATATTACAAATGATGATGCTTAAGAAGTGATAAAATAAAACAATGTAAAAAATTGAGTCTTGCCCCTCATTTTTTAACCTTGTGCACTTTTCAATGTGCATCTCCTTGGCTTCTTCTTCAAACTTCTTGAATATGTATGAAAAATGCATCATTTCTTTTTGGAGCGATTGGACCTCGTTGAAGTGGTTAAGGTAGCCACTTTTTGCTTTGCGACTCTCATTGGAGGTTTTCTAATGACAACCTCTTGTGTTACCTTACCGTCCCAACTATGTTGTCTCTCGTGAGTCTTCTTGTTATTTTTGGTGGATCCACTTCTTATATGTCTAGGTGAAAGATCTCCCTCCCTAGCTACATTTTTAAAGGAAGCACCAAGTAATTCTTCCTCTTCCCCTTCTTCATAAAAATTAAGCCCCACATTAATACCAAAAGCTTCAGTAGCATCCAGTCCAGGAACTAAAGCTCCCTGCCCATGCCTCGGATTATCCAACGCTCTCAATGTATCTATATCATGAGAAACAAGAGCATGGAGGATATTGGTAGGTGTCAAATTGTATTTTGCAGCCATTGCACTTGAACTTCCAGTAGCATCAACGTTGTGTATAGATGACAAAACTGCTGTGCTTAGTGCGCACTGCTGTCCAGATTTTGCGACCTCTTTGACAGCTTGTATTGTCGAACTAACACCCTCCAAAGTTGCTAGAATTTGCTGCTGCTTGGATGGTACAAAAGCAGGAGCATTTAGACTTAATCCTCTCCTCTTTGGCCCGCTATCTGTGGAATTAGAAACCTGCTCGCTTTGCGCCTTTGCTGCCTCGTCCTTTGATGGAGGAGTTGCTAAAATTTGAGCTGCCTCATCGTCACTATCATCGTGTATGCTATCTGCATAATCTTCCTCCTCCTCTTGAACTCGCTCAACCCAAGTCTTGCGTTTAACAACAATTGTACTCGTCGCACCTTGTTGATCCTTAGAGCCACTTATCTCATTTTTGGATGCTTGAGAGATTGAGGCCATAGCTGTGTTTTCTTGTTGATTGTTTCCTGTTGACAGTAGCTATGTCCTCCGCATGCTCACCATGAAACTCCATCGGTTTGAAAGGGACCTCAAAGACTGAAGTGTTCAGTGTGACTAAAGGTGCCGTAACCTTTGGAGTTGTGTTCATCAACATAGCTGCCTGAGCATCCATTACCATTTTGGCTAGTTCAGGATTGGAAAACTGTAATGTTGATGTAGTTACAGTAGATTCATCAATAGCTACTGCCTGTTGTTCGCCAACAGGAACCATATCCGTTATTACAGCAACTCGTCCACCTGTATTCTTCGAGAGCTGTTGTTGTTTTGCGCTGCCTGGAGGCTTATCTTTTGATGCTGCATCTTGATTACCATGCTGTACAGCCGTCTCCTCTTCATTCAAAATAGTCTCATTCATCAGAGCATCAAAAGAGTTGGAAACTCTAATGTTCTTTGATGCATTACTCTGATTATTATTCACTGGAGTATTGACCTTCCTTAGTGACTGCTTTGCTCGATTAACTACTGCCCAGTCTTCAGATTTTAAATTATGCACTACTTGAACATCTGATTCTTGCATCATCTAATTTTGAATTATACCCTTATGCACAGTGTCACACCTCCTTTTTCCTACACCCGCCGGGAAGGGGTATAATAAAGGGAGTTATTTCCAACTTGAAGTGACAATCGGAACGGGATTTATTATTAAAATTCAGAGTCGCCACTTGGGAGATTAATGGTGTCCCAAGTCACCGGATGAATCCCGAACCGAGGAAATTATGACTCTGTTAACAGTCCGTGAACTAGAAATCCGAGTAAGGAATTCTGTTAACCCGGGTGAAGGTGTTAGGCATTCCCGGATTCCGTGGTTCTAGCACGGTCGCTCAACTGTTGTATTTGATTTTATCTGATTTCAAAACATGTTCTAGCCTATGTGCATTTTATTAGTTAACCGCTTTTATCTTTATTTTTTAAGAATTACAACGTCGTGAAAATGCGTCTTGGACCACGTCGCACCAGTGCACCCGTGATTGTTAACACGTTTCGACTCCGTTGAGATTTGGATTTGGGTCACATAAATGTGCACCCGTTATTAAGAAAGTAAGGTTATTAAAACGCGCCTAAAGTGACTAACGAGTTATTATCTTTGGGGAAAGCCGTGAAATTCGCTAAACGGCCCATCCCGAAGTCTAGGTATTTTAATTAAACATTGAATGAGGGTCCAGCAATTTATACATTTTTGTTTGGCGAGGCTCGTCTCATCATATTGATTAAAGGCCAACCTAGAGCAAACTACAATTTCCACTTGATTTATCTCTAAAAATAAAAGAAAAGGTCTTGAGTAATTAACATGTGTGAAAGGTCCCAAAACTCCATAAGACAATATCAAACAATTGGGCCCGAGAATTGAATAAGTAAAGCAAGCCATTTTCACCCAACCGCTTCAGTTTCATTGCTCAGGACTTGGGCAGACTGGGCCCGTAACAGTTCACGGGCTCGGTATTAAATCAATTGGGCCTGCCTATAAAATTACACAACTAGGCCAGAATTGTTTGGGCTTCAGGAATTAGAGCAGCCCAGCTTGATCAAGTGATGTAAGATGTAATTGATTTGCAGACCTAGTTTTACACCTGCGTCAACTTATGAATTCTGATTTTGTACTCAAGATTAGTATCACTTTAAGTTATTGTAGTTAATGAAACTGATGGCCAGTGATGTTAATGAAACCGGACTACTTATAATCAACTCTAATGAATCACACTTATTCAACAACGATTAATGACATTTAAATCACATATGAGGCTACGGCTAGTTTCCGATTTCAAATCATACATACATGACCTGTCTACTAGGCCTAGACTAACGTGAACAGCTGCCTATGCGCTGCTGTTTGCATTCGATTTCCAGTTTAATAACAAATAAAAAAGGTAGTCAACCCACATTACACTAACGACTCTATTTTAGGAGGAATAAAGTCCAAATCACAGTTAACAGTCTACTACAAGTTAAATGAAAAACAGTCCTAATTAAACAATCACTGGTTTAATATAATTCAAACAAATTAAGGCTAAATAACTACATAACACTCAATTGATTATAACTTCAGCTATTCAAGTGAACACAAACTGGAACATCACTTCATTTCACTCCAATCTGATGCTACATTAGTGTGAGTTTAAAAAGTGTACCTGGATTTAAAATAGAACAGAAAAAAAAGGAGGAGTCAGCAGCAAGTAATCAACTGGTATTCAGCAGTCACAAGCAGCAATAACAGGCATGAATCAACAACAACCCAGAGCTAACTCAATCAGTCCAGGAACAACTTGCAACCCAGCAGAAACCAGAAATCAACCGGACACGATTTGATTGAACCAATTGAAATTGAAATTGAACCCAAAATTTCATTCACACTCAGCAAATAACCCGGCGGAACTCAAACAGACAGATCCAATCCTACAAATGACTCCAAATGCTGTAATTTTGAATATAGAACAGAAGCAGAAAGGTTCCTACTGTTTCTGATCCTAAGTGAGCTAAAGAGCTGAATTAATGGCTGAAAGTTCGAAAATGATCTAAAGGAAGCAATGAATCAGTAACTTTTTTTGGTGTTTTGTTGTTTTCTATTGTTTTTGGTTTTTGAATTTGTGATTTTCTATCTCAGATCTGAAAGTTGAGAGAAGGGCTCCAACCTATAGCAATTTTCAGGGATTCCAAAAACCTCCTCAGCAAGGCAAATGAATGCCTATTTATAGGCAAACTTAGGGTCCAATTTCAGATTTTCACTTTACCCATTAGTCCCTATTTTAATTCTATTTTTTACCCCTTATTTTCTGACTTGTTACACAAGTAACTACCCTAGGTTTACTGAATTTCAGTTCAAAACCCCTTCTAGAAAGTCCTAGGGGGTTCTATTCTGATTTTTCTACCCTTAGAATCCCTAAACTACCCTTGTATTAGTTCTGAAATTACTATTTCTAATAAAACTACCCTTTTCCATACTCAAACTACCCTTAATACCTCTTAAAATTACTGCTCAACCAAAGCTCAATCAGCTATACTCCAAACTAAGTCCTACAACTCTAATAATGCATCCAATTGATAATAACTAAACTGAAAACTAATTAACTGACTAATCACAGAACAAATCTTACAATTGAATTAACTATCTAGCCACAGAATCAAAGTGAAGTATCAGGAAGATCAAGGAGCAACAGCTTTCAAACAAAATTCGACTGAAACTAATCATTTAGACTAATTAAAACTGAATTAATACTTAACAATTATACTAACGATTGACTAACTAAAAACTGAACAAGACAAANTTTCAGGGATTCCAAAAGCCTCCTCTGCAAGGCAAATGAATGCCTATTTATAGGCAAACTTAGGGTCCAATTTCAAATTTTCACTTTACCCATTAGTCCCTATTTTAATTCTATTTTTTACCCCTTATTTTCTTACTTGTTACACAAGTAACTACACCTATTTTGTTGAAATCTGTACTACAGCCCATTCTAGAAGGGTCTAAACCCATTACAATTCCTATTCTACCCTTACTTCACTTCAACAATTACCAAATCTGATTAAACTACCCTTTTCAATGCCCAAAATACCCTTTAACTATACTGTAATTACTGACCTAGATCACACTAAACCTGGCCCTATTATCTTAGTCAAGACCCAACTAGGGTTAAACAAAATGCCTGCTAGATAAAACAGCTATATCCAAACAATCCTAAAATTGAACTAAGAGTCTAATTATCCTTCTCTAAATTTCAGAAATCAAAACCAACTACTCCAAGATAAGCAATGAATTCAACAGTAAATGAACGGAATTGGAACTAAAATCAAATTAACAAGAACATTTATGGATCAATTAATCGACACCCAACACTGAATCAGACCAACAGAAATCAGAAACAGAACATAAAAAAAAAAAATTAAACCAAGACAAAGCAAAATTAATCGGAACAAAATCAATTAGAACCCTAAAAGTTCTGAACGAAATTATTATGCAAAGAATAAAAAGAAAATCAGACAAAGAAAAAGAAACTTACTGATTTTAGGAATTCCGGCCAGCCGCTGACGTCCGAATCTTTCAAGATTTTCGACACGCAACACCCCTAACCATGTGTTTTCGCAAGAAAACACCTGGTTAAGGATAGTGCGGTCCAACATCACAAAGATTTTGGATTAGGGTTCTGCCGGAATTGAAATTTAAAATTCGTAATATTCCGGACAGATTCGAGGGTTTCTAGGTATGGATTAATGATGAGGGAGGGATGAGGAACATATAGTATGAATTTGGGCCGGTTTGTGTGAGTTTGTGACTTGGCCGGAAAACTTAGATTAGATATTCGAGGAGGTGGGTTAGGATTCGAGGGCCATGGATGTGGGGGTTGGAAAGACGAGGTGAGGGAGAGTATGGTGTAAAATTTTGGGGGCCATCGGAGCATCACCGCCGACGGCGGCGATTTCCGGCCGGCGGCGCTAGGGCGGAGAACGGCGGAGAAGGGCGGGGTAACGGTGGTGTTACACCGGCGGCTGGAGATAGGGTAGGGGTACGAGGAGGGTAAAGAGTGTCTAGGGTTAAAGGGTGTTTTTTGGACACTTTTATTAGAATATTAGCATCAACGCGAGCCGTCGGATGAGGGTGATGGACGGTTGGGATTACTCGACGCTGGACCGGGTGGGGAGACGGATTGGGCCAAATTGGTCTGGGCTGAAGCAAATTGGAGTGGGGTCGTTTTAGCTGGGCTGGGCATGTATTTGGGCTGGTTTTATTAAAATCAGCCCAGCTCAGTTCCAATTTTCTCTTTTTAATCTTGTTTTGTTTTCATTTTTGTATTTATTTACTTATTATTATATTTATTTTTTTTTGATTTTATAAAATGCTAAAACAAAACAAAGACCTGATTAAACTATTTAACTCCTAGAATTATTAAAACTCTATTTAAAGATAAATGCAACAATTAACAATTAAAAGTGCAAAGAAACTATTTTTTGCAATTTTCTTTAATTTTGTTCTAAAACTACCTAATTAATACTAAAATTGAAATTAAATCCCTAAATGCAAGTGCATATTTTAGTATTTTCATATGAATAAAAATGCAACCAATTAACACAAAAATTTAACAAAAATTCACACAAAACAAAAATTGTAAAATAATAAAGAGATCAATTATTCGAAACTTTTGGAATTAATTTGCTTAGGGCAAAAATCACATGCTCACACACAGCACCTACTGGTTTTTCCAATGCATCAAACGTTGTAGAAGTTCTATTCTGAGAAACAGTAGTGCCAATTCCCTGCTCACCAGATTTTCCAAGTGCATTCAAAACACCAGCAGCTGTATTTACATCCTTATGAAGCCTTGCCAAAGCTGTAGCAGCAGGGACATTTGTTGTACGTTTTGATGCACCAATATCAACAGGTTTTTTCCGCAGCTCACGAGCTTGCCCAGCCTCCAGATTTGTCTGTTGGTCCACAGTCACCTGCCCAGCTCCTTCATCAACCAGTGTAACCCCTTGTTGTTGATTACCATTAGAACCTCGAATCAAACCAGTAGCATGACCAAAAACACCAGCTGGGACTGTTTGCACAGCAACAGTAGTCCCCCTAGCACTTCTAACAGTAGGCTGCATATCCACACCAGTATCATTGGCCACGACCACTTCCTTAGAAGCTCTAGCCAGAGTCGATCACCTGATGCACCTTCAACCAATACCTCAGCAGCCTTAATAAGCTCCAACTTTTGTTGCTTCTTAGCATTCAAGTAATCCCTCGCATCCCCTTATAATTTTTCAACAAAATTTCCATCGCTCATGACTGTTTGCTCTTCCCTTTGCACAACAGTTTCTTCAGCATCTTGCTTGTTACTTACTGTATTTTTATTTAACCTGCGACATGTTTTTTCATCATGTCCTTGATGTTTGCAACAGTTACAATACAATGGTAAGTTATCATAGACAAATTCTTGAAAGAATTCAACAATCTTGCCCGTTTGTTTATCAACAAATTGCAAACGCAACTTCTCAGGTAGTTTGTCCGTTAAATCAAGAATCACTTTAACTCTTGCAGCACTAGGACGTGACTTGATCTAAGTAGCTTTATCAATGGCTATGGGCCTGCCAATAGCTGAAGCTATGGACAAAAAAGCCTTCTTAGCAAACAGCTCCGTCGACAGATTCGGCAACGAAATCCAAACCACTGCCTTCGTCGTTTCCTCCTTTGCATTAAAACCTATAGACCATGGAAATACTCTAATTTGGTGCTCCTTCCCATTGTGATTAAAGTAGTTGACTGACCTTGCAAGTGAATTAACAAAATCTTCATGTTGATCAATCCTAAGAAGCAACTGTCTAGGTGCAAGTTGGCCGATCAAGACATGTCCTTTGATTCCAAAAGCTTTTGGCAGTACGCTTCTTAATGTTGATACATCTGGAACGTTTGAAGATAGATTCACCACAATAGCTTGATGTAGTCCCTCATCTTTTGCAAATTCAACCCGTTCATCCATTGTAAACTGAATCGTTGGAATTCCATGAAGTAACTCGATAGGTTTTAACTGTGATTGATTCAAAATATTGGCTGCTTTTGTTTGATGAAGGCTGGCAGCGTATGTTTGATGATTACTAGGGTTTGGGGTGCTCTCTTTAGGGTTTATTTGTGGCTCTCCCACAGCCAAAGGCTGGGGAGAGAGAGGCGCATCCATGGCTGCCCTAGTTCACCATGGAAATCGCCTAGAGAGAGGAGAGAGGAAGAGCGTTTGATTATTATACGCAACCTTATCCTGCATTTCTACAAAAAATTATTTGCACGGCTCGAACTCGTGACCTCCTAATCACATGGCAGCAACTTTACTAGTTACGCCAAGGCTTATATTGTATTTATGGAAAAGGCTATTTCCTGTAACGACCCGATAGGTCGTTTTGAGATCTAACACTTCATTCGGCGGTTCGAGGCCATGAGCAGCTTCACTTCAGACTTGTACGTGTGGTCGGAATTGAATTTTGGGAAGTTCGAAGTTGACTTGGAAAGAAAATTCTCACATCGGAAGCTTTAAGTTGGAAGAATTGACTAAGGTTAGATTTTTTGAGTAAACCACCTCAAAATCGGGATTTGATGGTCCCAGCAGGTTCGTATGATGATTTTGGACTTGGGCGCATGTACAGATCGGGTTTTGGATGATCCAGGAGCGTTTCGGAGCCTATTGTGGAAGTTGGCATTTTAGGAGAATTTCATAAATTTGGGTTGAAGTGCATTTCAATGTTATCAATATCCGTTTGAGATTCCAAGTCTGTGAATAACTTGTATGGTGATTCTGGTATTGGCAGCTCGTCCGGAAGTGGATTCGGAGGTCCGTAGGTCATTTTAGGGTCAACTGGCTTAGAAGTTTGAAGGTTTTTGAGAAGTTTGACTGGAAGTGGACTTTTTGATATCGGGGTCAGATTCCGATTCCCGAATTTGGAGTAGGTCCGTAATGTCGAATGTGACTTGTGTGCAAAATTTTAGGTCAATCGGACATGATTTGATAGGTTTCGGCATCCAATGTAGATGTTTGAAGTTCTAAAGTTCATTAAGCTTGAATTGGGGTGCGATTCATGATTTCGATGTTGTTTAATGTGAATTGACTCCTCGAGCAAGTTTGTAATGTGTTTTGGACATGTTGGTATAATTGGTTAAGGTCCCGAGGGCCTCGGGTGGATTTCGGATGGTTAACGGATTGAATTCGGCCTTATGAAGATTTCTGAACGTGCTGTCATCTGGTGTAACCGCACCTGCGAGGTTTTGGTCGCAAGTGCGGAGGGCGCAGAAGCGACATAGGAGTCGCAGAAGCGGAGCATGTCGTCCAGGTGAAGGACCGCATGTGTGGAGTTTTTTGCCGTATCTGCGCAAGCGCAGAAGCAAAGATTGGAGCGCAGAAGCGGAAGAAGGCCAGAAGCGGAAGGGGTCCCGCACCTGCGAAGCCGCAGGTGCGGCTACTGTTCCGCAGGTGCGGAGAGTCAGCTGGGAAATGAGGTTTCTTTAAAACGGTGATTTGGCCCATTTTCTTCCATTCTCTCTTGGTTGGACGATTTTTGGAGAGCTTAAAGTGGGGGGGGGGGGGTTCATCATCTATGTAAAGGTAAGTTAATCCCACCTCTTGTAAGTTAAACACATGGTTTTATTATGGAATCAAGCATGAAAATTAGTAGAAATTGTGGGGTATTGGTAGAAAACCTAGAATTTGATATTTTTGGATTTTCAACACGAATTTGGGTATGGAATTGAGAATAAATTATATATTTGAGTTTGTAGGGTTATGGGTAAAGTTTATCTTCAAAATTTTTTGGAAAGCGGGCACGTGGGCCTGAGGGTGATTTTATCGACTTTTTAAGCGAAGTTGGGAATTGTTGTAAATAGGATTATAATGAGTATTTGAGTATATATTTATGGGTTTGCATAATGATTGACTAGTTTAGAGCGTTGGGAATTAGTTTGAGTCATCGAAAGGGCTTGCGAACCGGTTATGGAACTTCGGAACAAGGTAAGTATCCTTTCTAACCTTATAAGAGGGAATTAATCCCATAGGTGAACTAAATTAATACATGCTTCTATTTGTGGGGGCTACTTACGCATGAGGTGATGAGAGTCCGTACATAGCTACTAATTATGCCTATGTCCAGATAGTTCTAGGCTTATACCATGATTTGCTGATACCTTTATTTGATCTTGTTATTTACTTGACTTGAAAGTAATTTAGATCGAGTATGCTTATTAAATGCCTTGAAAAGAGTTGAAATTGAGGATTTCAAGACTTGAAAGTTTTCATTTGGATTTCATATGTTGAAAACAATTAAAGAATATTATAATCATAATTATTTGAGAAATTCTATGTGTAACCGCGTCGCAATTATATTTCGCGAGCGGCGTAAATATCTACTACTCTCATGGGAACGAGCCGTTCGCCTCGGCAGGTTAAATAGATACATCTATGGTTCGCGCCGTTCGACCCTCGGCAGCGAACAATTTATATTTACATGTTGGTTCGTACTGTTCAACCCTCGGCAGTGCACTTTTTTTATTTATATTTTGGGTCGGGCCGTACGACCTCAGCAAGATTTATTTGGTTGCTTTGGAAATTTATATTAACTGATATAGCTTCATTGGCCTGAGATATAGATGATAAATGATGAAAATAAATTTGTAAATCTCGAGATTCAGTATTTTATTTCCGGCGGAGGAAAGACAATCGGACTATGAATGCTCAGGTTTGGGTTGATGGAGTAATGAGGAAGATGATCTTCGGAGGGGTTTAAAGTTGGTAGCGATCAATTAGTCCAAGTGGTACAGAGGTGGATTTTGACATAAGGCAACAACTGGGCAGCGAAGGATGAGGAAGGACATGTGGAAGGTGTCTTGCGGTGGATAAACTTCTAGAAGGCCAAGTGTGAGAAACATGAGTCGAGTAGTTTCTTAAGTGAGTGAGTTTGACCAAAGTGGGAGAGTGGCAGAGTAGCATATGGGTTCTGTGGTAGGATAACTACACGCTTTGAGAATAGTTGGAGTGATTTGGGATTTACGGTGGCCAGTGACTGGGTCTACAGACTTAAAATTGGGATATTGGCTATTACACGGCGGGAGATTGTATACGACAGAAAGGAGTTGCTTGATATGAAGAAGGATAAAACATGAATTTGGATGGAAATGTATTGTCACACCATTAGTTGATGTCCATGAGGAGTGAAAGGACTTGTACAGGTGGTGAATGAGCACAGGCTTAGGAGGGGTTACTGACTTCGTAGTAATTGCACACAGTGTAGTGTAGTTGGGTGATGTCGGCATGGAATTTCCGCAGGTGGATTATCTCTTGTGAGCAGTTTAGCGGTCGCATGGTTGACGAAGCTTCTACGAAGAATTCTACTGGCTATCCGGTAAGAGGTCGAATATGTAAATGTGGTTAGCGATTCGGGGTGTTCAGGAAATGTTAACAGAAAGATTTTGCGGAATTTGGCGGTTTGATTGTGCAAGATAATGTCAATAAGGGGTAAGGAATCTTGATGGGTTCCAGAGTTAAGTAATAAATGGTTCCAATCTAAGTGGGAGAGTCCCACCGCCTACGATTGGATTGTATGGTTATCTACTTGTGAGGTTTCTGGTTATCGGCATATTGGTGGGTTATTTTGACTAAGAAAAGAAAACATCAGTGGTGATTTGAGCAAAGGATTTGAGGAATGTGTGCTATAATTGGCCTTATCAATTTATGTTCAAGATTTGGGAAGACTCAGGATTTATGCTTCGTGTAGAGGTGATTTACAAGAAAGGTGATTCAGCCGGGTGTTTCTTTGAGAGGGTGTTCACGTGCTAGCGGAGCCTTGGAAGTTGATTATATTTGGGAACAAGTCAGAGTGGGTGACTCTCAACAACTATCCTAGTGGAGTCAAAAGTTAATGTTTGGTTCCTGAGGATCTCGGTCCGTAGTATGGTCGAGTATTGAGCTTTTGCAGTGGATTATAAAAGGGGCTTGGAGTGTCCTGTGTTATCTTCGGTCTGCGGTGTAGCATTGGAGGAACAAGAGAAAATAACTATGGATTCATAAAGGAATAATTAGAATGGGTGTAGCGTTTGAAGATGCGAATATGCGCACAAGGAGGGTATGGGATGGTTCGTTGGTTTTGAGACAGCGTGGTCTCGTGAAATAAGGTCACTCGGGATGAGTGCGGATTTGGGTTCATTATGAGTTGAATGAAACTATCATTATTCCTAAGGCAAGTCTAAAGTAAATTAGAAGAAGTCGGATAAGTTAGCAATGATCGAATGGGAACGATGGTGGCAATGATCAGTTTCTTCAGCGTGTTAAGTTTTACATGTGAACTGTGGCGGTATGTGCGAGGCTTGACTGCCACCGTAATTGATTTTATTTGGAGGCATTCGAGTATTATGTCTTGTTAAGTGTAGATGGATCCCGGAAGGGTTATGGTGGTTCAGACCACTACTTGAGGCTGGTATTTTCTGCGATTATGAGAATTCAGTGTGTTGCTATAGTTCTCTTGGAATGAGCTAAGTAAAAGGTTTCTTCATGATGAAGTGTTTACCCTATTAGTAGTTCAGGAGTTAGGATGAAATTCTTGTACTCTTGCACATTGGCATGATTAAGTGTAGTGAGTAGCGTAGGATTTGGAAGTTGAGGATCAAGGTTGCAGTTTAGTGTTGACAAGAATGTCACCATCTCGGACGAGCAGGGAAAAAGGATTCAAATGATTAGAGTAAGCTGGTGTTGTCTTTAGCCTCACCCGGGATTGGTGTCCTGTGTAAGAGGCTTGCGTATTTATTTGCAGATCCTTGATTTGCTTTACAACATTAGTATGGCCGGTGGTATGGAGGTGCAGACTCTTTAACTGGTGTAGAAGGTCATGGGAGTGTATCCCATGGGAAAATTGTATCAATGTGACATGTAGTTGTCACACCTCCTTTTTACCTACACCCGCAGGAGAGGGTATAATAAAGGGAGTTATTTCCAACTTGAAGTGACAATCGGAACGGGATTTATTATTAAGATTTCAGAGTCGCCACTTGGGAGATTAAGGGTGTCCCAAGTCACCAGTTGAATCCCGAACCGCGGAAATTATGACTCTGTTAGCAGTCCGCGAACCAGAAATCCAGGTAAGGAATTCTGTTAACCCGGGAGAAGGTGTTAGGCATTTCCGGGTTCCGTGGTTCTAGCACGGTCGCTCAACTGTTGTATTCGATTTTATCTGATTCCAAGACATGTTCTAACTTATGTGCCTTTTATTAGTAAACCGCTTTTATTGTTATTTCCAATAAGAATTGCAACGTCATGAAAATGTATCTCGAACCACGTCACACCAGTGCACCCGTGGCTTTCAATCCATTTCGACTCCGTTGAGATTTGGATTTGGGTCACATAAATGTGCACCCATTTTTAGGAAGGTAAAATTATTTAAATCGCGTGCCTAAAGAGACTATCGCGTTATTATTTTGGGGAAGGCCGTGAAATTCGCTAAACGACACATCCCGAAGTCTAAGTATTTTTAACATAAGCATTTATCGAGGGCCCCGCAATTTGTTTATTTTATTTGGCGAGGCTCATCTCGTTTAGTTTAAGGTCAATCCTAGAACAATCTATAATTCTCTACTCAATTTGTCTCTAAAAGTAAAAGCAATGCTAATCAATTCAAAGTTTAGAGCTTGCTATTGGGCCTCGACACCTGTTCCTTGACAGGGAGTCATTTGGGCCCAACGTGGGCAAAGACAGACCCAGAAGTTGGGTGTCCAGGCCAAGATCGATTTCCAGGCAAAGACGAAACGGAGATTGGACTTACGGACCAATTTTTTAGAGTATTCAGATTATTTTGAGACACCTACATTCTAGCTGCTTTTAATCCCTGACTTTGGATTAATGTATGACAGTAGTACAATTCAATTATGATTTCACTTAACCTTGCAAAAACATATCAACGACTCCAATAAACATGAACTAAGTTTAACAATACTGGAAATTGAAACTGCATCATACTACATTATACTAGTAGCACACATTAAATTCATACAAACTATTAACTACTGAACTCCCCATATACGAACTCGGCTCAAAATTTTTACACATGGATTCCAAGACGTTTCCTGTTTCAACTTTCAGCTAGCCTTTTCCCTCAACAGTAAACTACACCAAATGACATTAACCTATCATGAATAATGAATACTCATAGTCCAAAATCCAAACAGTCCTTGAGTTAATCAACTTAGAAAAACAGTCCCAATTTGAATACAACAAACAACTAATTGAGAACATAATAAAATTATTAAAGTGCAGTCTCTCAGCAGGAATTGCGAATCAGTTTCATTTCATACTCTCCACAAGTAAAGCTACATCAAATGGAGTTTTATTGTGTACCTGGAATTTGCAAAGGAAAACAGAAGGAAAGAGTCAGCAGTAGCACAACAAGGCAACAACAATGGAGTTAGCCCAGGAATAACCAAAATAACTAGCCAGATGCAGATTTGGACAGCAGAACTATCAACGACCCTCAGCAATCAATCAGGCAACCAATGCAAGGGTAGATTGGACTCAAAAATACCAGAGATCTCAACAAACACCAACGGCAATAAAGATAACCCACAGCAGCCACTTAAACCTCAAATACTAATCGAAATGCAAACAAACAACCTCGAAGTCAAACTTAATTTCTCCTGGAGCTCTAATGAAACAGAAGTCGACCAAAAATCCAACCCCAGACCAGCTCGAGTGAACCAAAACCACTCGGCAAACTAATAGATACACTTCAGAAGAACCCAGCAAATAGAGGAGAAGAGAACTGATCAAATTTGGCTAACGGCAATGTAACAATACATATTTTTGATTTTTGTAGATTTTTTGTTGTTTTGTGGTTTTCTTTGACAGTTATCAGATCTGAAAGGGGATCTCTAATTCCTATTGATGGTCAGGCTTGAATTCCAAACTCGGATCTGTGAGGAGGGATTTTCTGAGGGGGTTTTTGGCTCCAAAACTTAGCAATTTTCAGGGGTTCCCCCCCCCCCCCCCAAAAAAAAATCCTCTTCTTGCAAGGCAAATAAATGCCTATTTATAGGCAAACTTAGGGTCCAATTTCAGATTTTCACATTACCCATTAGTCCCTATTTTAATTCTATTTTTACCCCCTTATTTTCTGACTTGCTACACAAGTAACTACCCTAAGTTTACTGAAACCTGCACTATAGTCCATCCTAGGAGGTTCTATACCCAATACAATTCCTATTCTACCCTCACTTCATTTCAACAATTACCAAATCTGATTAAACTACCCTTTCTCAGTGCCCAAACTACCCTTTAACTATACTGAAATTACTAACCTTAGCTAATATCTAACAGCTATAACCAAATCCACCTAAACTAAGTATTGAACTAAAGAAGTACTGATTACTGGGTAAACCAAAATTAATCAAGAACTTATCAAAACAAATTAACGAAGAATTAGACCAATAATCACAACTAAAATCAGAAATTGGCACAGATTAGAGCAAACAATCAGAACCTAACACATAATCAAGAACAGAATTGGCGAAAATCAACACAAAAAGATTGAACCTAGGAATTAAAACTACAGCATCAATTCACACAAGAAATGATCGAACAAGGAAGGACTAAACTTAGATCACTTGAAACAAAACTATACCTAAACCAATGACCAAATCGCCAAAACAGTTTCATGAGCCAAAACAATCATGGAGTTACTTCAAACTGCATGAGAAAAGAAGAAAAACAGAAACAAAAAATGGAGCGAACTCACCGATATGATTCTAGGGTTCTGCCGCCTCGTCGATTCAAAGTTCGACCAACTCCGGTGAGATTCGAGAGCTTCTGGTGACGGATTCATCATGAGGGGTGTGTGGAGGTCCTATGGTGTGAAGTTAGTGAGATTTGGAGAGTTTAGGGTTTTGGCCAAAACTTTGGCCGGAGATTCGAGGAGTTCGGAGGGTATTCGAGGAACGGGGTTTGGGGGGTTTGAAAGAGGAGAACAGGGCGGTCCTAGGGTGTTCATTTGGTTGGATTTGGATGAAGTTGTGTCATGGCCGGAAAACTTAGATCGGATATTCGAGGAGGTGGGTTAGGATTCGAGGGCCATGGATATGGGGGTTGGAAAGACGATGTGAAAAGGAGTGTGGTGTGAAATTTTGGAGGCCATCGGAGCATCGCCGCCGGCGGCGACGATTTCCGGCCGGCGGCGAGCGGCGGGGATATGGTGGAACAGTGGTGGGGACATGGCGGCCGGCGGAGACGGGGTAGGGTTGCAGGGGTACGAGGAAGGGGGGGACTTTGGTCTTTATTTTTT
Source organism: Nicotiana attenuata (assembly GCF_001879085.1). Classification (NCBI taxonomy): domain Eukaryota; kingdom Viridiplantae; phylum Streptophyta; class Magnoliopsida; order Solanales; family Solanaceae; genus Nicotiana; species Nicotiana attenuata. The sequence continues at coordinate 80,825 of NW_017672705.1, read as the reverse complement.
ATGAATGATTATTACAGTTATATCTAAAATGCTATAACCAATTTTGACCATTGGATTGGGAAAATGAACGGTTGGGATTAATGGGTGCCTAAACGGCGTCGTTTGGTGGGGTAGGGGAAACGGACCGGTTTAGACGCGGGTTTGGGCTGGCATGGGGCTTGTTTTAACACCTGGGCTCCGAATTTGTTAACTATGGCCCAATTCAAAGCAGCCTGTTTGTTTATTTGTATTTATTCATTTTGCTTCTTTTTTTTTTTGTATTTTATTTTGTATTTTTGTATTTATTTATTTTTCTGATTTTATAAAATGCTAAAAAAAAACAAAAAAAAAACAAATTGACTCTAACAATTATATTTCCTAATTAATTCCTAAAGAGAAATGCAAACTAATACCAAAAATGCAAAATGGACCCTTTTTGTTATTTTCTCAACATTTGTTCTAAAATCAATTAATACTAAAATATGAAATTAACCTAAATGCAAAATGCATATTTTTTTGTATATTTTCATATGGATTAAAATGCACAAATAAAAACGCAACAATTACCCAAAAAAGATGCCACAAAATTCACAAAAATTTATAAAATACTAGAAAAATTATTTTGTTTGAAATTTTGGGAATTATTGCTTAGGGCAAAAATCACGTGCTCACAGTAGTCACTTAATTGATTGAGAATTTATGTGGTACTATCGTTAAAGTGAGAATTTATGCCTGAAGGGCTCTCGGTTCATCTGGTTGTGGACAGTGGAAAGCTTGTTCCGAATTTGACGGTTGTTCCTGTGTGTCAGGGGTTATTGAGGATCCTTGAAAGGTTACTAGCCCAGTGCAGTACGATAAAAATCGACTTGAGGTTCGTAGATGGATCTAAATGTGAATGTGGGCTCTATATCAGGCCGGATGTGTTCATTTCAGCATAGCGCTTGGATGTTATTTCGTCGTCAGCTATTTCATGTAATACTATATTGTGCCGTGTGGGTTGTGAAACGGCTTGATAAATTGCATATGTGTTGAGGTTCCGCGTAGCGATGGTGTTATGTGAGCAAGATCGCTCTCGAAATTGAGATCATATATCGCAGCTTAGTCATGCTTGAGTTTTATAGCGTGTGGAGCTATCTGTCTCCCCAAGAATTTCATTATGCACTTCCCACGCTTGTGGTTGATACTCGGGTATTTCATAGGTATGAGAATTTTAGCTCGGTAAGTAATTCCTTTATAGATTATTATGTGTGGATTGGGTGGCACGCCGCCATGGGTACATTGTTTGGATCGGGTGGCACACCGCCACAGGTATTATGGTTGGATTAGGTTTCACGCCGCAACAGTGTAAAGTTGAGTACAGTTCCCCATATCTATTCTTGTATGTTTTGTTTCTCATTTTCTGAGGAAGGTTCATAACATCTTTTTGGATGATAATTAGTTACGTGGGTTGAGTAGTTCTTTCCAGAGTTCATTTTTCCCTTTGGTAACACATTCGAGTTTGTAGCTTGTTGGCATATTGAGGCATCATATGAGGCTTTTGGCAATGTCTGAGGTGGCTTATTGCCTGAGCAGCTTGTACTGGGTGGGATGAGATTATTGGACCTAGGATCAGTGCGGTCGGGTTTATATGAAGTATATTAAAGAGCAATTATCGTTGCGTGGTTTAGAATGAGGTAATTGTTCTTGTATAGAGAATAGACTCCATGATTTGTTGAATCGGCAGTTGGTTATGAGTTTCCACACATCTCTTTCGTCGTAGCAGTACAACAGGAGTTGGGACAGGACTTCTATGTGTCATGAGGTGTTGTGTGCATCGGATTCATAGAATTCCGGCTATTGGCATTAGAGAATTATATTATGTTCACGTTAATTATGTGGTGCATGGTGCGAATTCGACAAGTGTGTGCAATTATGTTTTGGTACAGTGTGTAGTGACTGATACGGTGTTCGTATGTTGAAAGCAGGCCTGGCAAAAAAATTTGGATGTTGGAATTTGGTTCTAAGGATAATTTGACTAAACAAAAGAGGAATCTTCAGATTTGCTCGAGAAAATGTGCTCAGCTGAGTTGTGGTAGCACGGGTAAGTGCACGGGGTTTTAAACAGTGATTTCAGACAACTCCAACGCAATTCCTAGCACGTTCGAGGACGAACCTATGTTTAAGTGGGAGAGAATGTAACAACCCGATCGGTTGTTTTGAGCTCTAACGCGTTGTTCGGCGGTTCGAGGCCATGAGCAGCTTCACTTCAGGTATAATGAATTGTACGCATGGTCAGAATTGAATTTCGTGAAGTTCGAAGTTGATTTGGAAAGAAAATTCTCACATCGGAAGCTTTAAGTTGGAAGAATTGACTATGGTTAGATTTTTTGAGTAAACGATCTCGGAATCGGGATTTGAAGGTCCCAGCAGGTTCGTATGATGATATCGGACTTGGGCGTATGTTCGGATCAGGTTTTGGATGAACTGGGAGCATTTCGGCTCTTATTGTGGAAGTTGGCATTTTGGAAGAATTATATAAATTTGGGTTGATGTGCATTTCAATGTTATCGATGTACGTTTGGGATTCCGAGTCTGGGAATAGCTCCGTATGGTGATTCTGGTATTGGGAGCGCGTCCGGAAGTGGATTCGGAAGTCCGTAGGTCATTTTGGGGTCATTTGGTGAAAGTTAGAAATTTGAAGGTTTTTGAGAAGTTTTACCGGAAGTGGACCTTTTGATATCGGGATCGGATTCCAATTCCGAAAGTTGTAGTAGGTTCGTAATGTCGAATGTGACTTGTGTGCAAAATTTTAGGTCAATCGGACGTGATTCAATAGGTTTCGACATCGAATGTAGAAGTTTGAAGTTCTAAAGTTCATTAAGCTTGAATTGGGGTGCGATTCATGATTTCAATATTGTTTGATGTGATTTGAGGCTTCGAGCAAGTTCTTAATGTGTTTTGGGACGTGTTGGTATAATTGGTTGAGGTCCCGAGGGCCTCGGGTGGATTTGAAATGATTAACGGATTGAATTCGGCCTTATGAAGATTTCTGAACCTGCTGTCATCTGGTGTAATCGCACCTGCTAGGTTTTGGCCGCAGGTGCGGAGGGCGCATAAGCGACATAGGAGGCACAGAAGCGGAGTAGGTCGGCCAGGTGAAGGACCGCATGTGCGGATTTTCTGGCCGCATATGCGCAAGCGCAGAAGCAGAAGAAGGCGTAGAAGCGGAAAGGGGTATCGCACTTACGAAGCCGCAGGTGCGGCTACTGTTCCGCAGGTGCGGCTACTGTTCCGCAGGTGCGGAGAGTCGGCTGGGTAGTGAGCTTTCTTTAAAACGGGGATTTGGCCCATTTTCTTCCATTCTCTCTTGGTTGGACGATTTTTGGAGAGCTTCAGGGGGGGGGGGGGAGGTTTCATCATCTATATCAAGGTAAGTTAATCCCACCTCTTGTAAGTTAAACACATGATTTTATTATGGAATCAAGCATGAAAATTAGTAGAAATTATGGGGTTTTGATAGAAAACCTAGAATTTGGTATTTTTGGATTTTCACCACGAATTTGGGCATGGAATTGAGAGTAAATTATATATTTGAGTTCGTGGGGTTATGGGTAAAGTTTATCTTCGAAAAATTTTGGGATCCGGGCACGTTGGCCCGAGGGTGATTTTATCGACTTTTCAAGCAGAGTTGGGAATTGTTGAAAATAGGATTATAATGAGTATTTGAGTATATATTTAAGGGTTTGAATAATGATTGACTAGTTTGGAGCGTTGGGCATTGGTTTGAGTTGCCGGAAGGGCTTGGGAATCGGTTATGGAACGTCGGAGCAAGGTAAGTCTCCTTTCTAACCTTGTAAGAGGGAATTAATACATGCTTCTATTTGTGGGGGCTACGTACGCACTAGGCGACGAGAGTCCGTACCTAGCTACTAATTATGCTTATGTCCGGATTATTCTAGGTTTGCACCATGATTTGCTGATACCGTTATTTGATCTTGTTATTTACTTGCCTTGAAAGGAATTTAGATCGAGTGTGCTTATTAAATGCCTTGAAAAGACTTAAAATTGAGGATTTCGGGACTTGAAAGTTTCTATTTGGATTTCATATGTTGAAAAGAATTAATGAATATTATAATAATAATTATTTGAGAAATTCTATGTGTAACCGCGTCGCAATTATATTTTGCGAGCGGGGTAAATTTTCACTACTCTCACGGGACGGGTCGTCCGCCTCGGCAGGTTAAATAGATGCATCTATGGTTTGCGCGTTCGACCCTCGGCAATGCACAATATATATTTGCATGTTGGTTCGTGCCGTTCGGCCCTCGACAGTGCACAGTTTATATTTATATGTTCGATCGACCGTACGACCTCGACATAATTTGCGCATGATTTATTTGGTTGGTTTGGAAATTTATATTAACTGATATTGCTTCATTGGCCTGAGATGCAGATGATAAATGATGAAAATAAATTTTGAAATCTCCTATTAACAAAAGAATTGTTTACTTGATTCATGCTATTGGGTTACAACCATTTTATAAAAATCCTTGATTAATTATATTATCGGTATGTTATTGTTGGCCATAGTAAGTGTCGGAGTCGACCTCTCGTCACTACTTCTTCGAGGGTAGACTGGAAACTTACTGGGTACGCGTTGTTTTCGTACTCATACTACATTTGCTGTATATTTTGTTGTACAGGAACATGTATGTCAAGTGGCCTAGTGGGCGTAGCGGCATGGTTGATACTAGAACTTAGGTGAGCTGCATCTTATGTTACGATCCGCAACCAGCAGAGTCTCCTTCAGAGTATTTATATTTTTCTTTCCTGTTCAAATTTGTATTCCGGATAGATGCTGTATTTAATTTTCCTAGATGATGCTCATGCACTTGTGACACCGGGTATTGATATTTTTAAAAATATTATTATTTACTCTGAATTTTCTACCTTCTACTATATAATTGAAGGAAAACTATGATTTCAAAAATACTAAAAAGAGAATCAATTTATTTTCTATTGTTGGCTTGCCTGACAGTGGTGTCCGGCGCCATCCCGACCTTTAATGGATTTTGGGTCGTGACATTTTCACAGCTCAAATCCATGACCTCCTAATCATATGGCAACAACTTTACAAGTTACGCCAAGGTTCCCTTTAATGTTTAAGCAAAAGAAAATTAAAAACTCCTCTGCCGGCAAGACGTACGTATCTCGCCAAAATCTGAATTTTACACTATTAACCACTCTCACCACGATCAACATCGATAGAGATCTGAAAGAATTGATACCAATTTTAAAAGCTATCTATGAATTCCAAAAGCAAAAACAAAGGAGGCTATCAGACTATGTGATCTTGGCCGGAATCCGACTATCTCTGACTATTAAAAGCTTTCACAAACACATTTATGATACTATTATTAATCCAATTTTGTTTTATTATTTCACACCATTTAGCATATGAAATTCCCATCTTCAATATGTTTGGATCGAGATAAACAGGGCGTTACGAGGAAGCTAACAATTACAAATCTTCAATGGCGATAAATCAGACGGCAAGAAAAAAAACTATAAGAAAGACTTTATTTTATGATATGAGTTTGGTCAATTGACCTACGCATGATAATACTAATATAAACAATATTGAGACAAAATCTCCCCTTAAGCAAAACTCTCTAAAGGACTACATTGTCGATGCTAATGTGTTATTGTGTATGAAGGAGGGATCCTCAATTTATAAAGTTTTGCAACATTTTCCTCCAATAAAGGAATTTGTCAAATATGGAAGAAATCTATATTTTCTTTTTTGGAAAAGTAAAATCAATATGGCAAATTATTTTTCATTCCTTCTAGAAAAGGTAAAATCGAGATATGGTAAGAAAATAAGAACAAATTCCTAACAATTCTCCCCTTTGGCCTGAATTTTCTTATCAAAGTTTGATCCACCATCTTCACATAATCTTCATATCTGCTGCTTGACATGGTTAAATTATGCATGGGTTGAAAATTAGAGCCTCATGCGTTAAAAATAAGGCGTCATATAAAGTAAATCTTGGTAATGATAAATCAGATAACAAAAGAAAAATTATCAAAAGATAATATTATAATATGGTTTGGTCGACTGAGCTACATATGAAGTACTAATATAAAAGAAAATTTAAAACTATTGAAAGAATAATCTCCCCTAAAATAAAGCTCTTTTAATGACTATATTGTGGATGCCATTGTATATGAAGGAGGGATCTTCAATTTATAGAGTATTACTGTTTACCCTTAAAAATGAGTAATAATTAAGTTTGTACGCGGTTTAAAGGATACGTGATTTTATTCAATACGAATGATATGAGAACAACAAATAATTAAATGAAAGAGATATTGAATGATCAAACCAATCGTATTGGAACAATCAAGCCTGGTCTTCAGTTGAACATTGAAATCCGGCCCGATCGAACCCTCTATATGGGCTCGGTTGCAATTAAAGAAGAGAGTAACTAAAGAACACTTTGAATAATACCTAGAAGACCAAAATGAACTTTTATTACTTTGATATGCGTGTCAACAATATGTTAGAATGGAAAAAATTCTCCCCTTTATATAGTAGGAGAATTTCAATCCTAGTATTATTCTAAATAAGGTAAAAATCTTCTTTTTTCGGTAAATGTCGATCCGTAGTTGATATCGGACGGGATTTGCGCCATAATATCCGGCTGAGGGCGAATTTTACAGCTCCCTACTTGTCATGCTCAACCGTTTACTTTTTCCCGTGGTCTCGAAAATGTACTTGGCCTAGATCCGTTGTTTAGCCGTGCACGATCCTAGATACATCGTTTATCCCTCCCGAGCTCCGACACGAGGGACCCTTCGGCTTCGCTTGAAATTGCGTCGGACTGTGCTTCCCTCTAGTCTCTTTATTAGGGAATCAGGTTTAACATTGTCCCCGACTTTACCCGTACATAGATAGTCCCCTCACTTTTTGGAGAGCAGATTTATTGAAGCGACGAGAAGTGATTAATTGACCCCAGTTCCTTCTTCCGTATGCTAAAATCGGGTCGACGGGTCAGGGAAACGTCCTATCTGTCGCGTCGTTAGGACTTTGGACACGTGTCAGCCGCCAGTTGACCATCCTCGAATGTAAAGCGTCAATCATTAATTACCTCTTCTCTATAAAAGCTTCGATCCTTTTTTCAATTTCTTACTTTCCGATTCCAGAACTCCTCAATTTACCTCAGAACTTTTAACTTTCTTTTAACCCCTTCAAATATTCATACATTATTCTTCATACCTTCATATCTTCATCTTCCCATCTTCAAATCTTCAAACTTCATCCTTGAACCTTTAAGTTTGACCTTCAAATCTTCATCCTCATCTTCAAATCTTCATACTCGCCTACATATATTCATATTTCCCAAAACTCGACGGCGAAGACATCAAAATCCGTGCCTCAACAAGCTATCCCTTAAACTTCTAACCCGACCACGGATGCTGAGGTGGCCGTACCTAAAGTGGCCCCGGATCCTCCTCTGAAGAACTTCATCCCCGAAGGCTGCTCTATATAAAACGACTTCAAGGTCGAAAAAGCTTCCAGCCAACAGGATCGAGGTGAGGAGTATGGAGGTACATATGCTCCATCACCAAGGACATGCAACCTACAGATCGGGAGGATTTCAAATGAGAGAGAAAATAAGTGGTCATCCTCGGTCCTGATGAGGACATCGCCAAACATGTGGAGGGATATCTAAGTGTTTACACATACCCCTTCACACTAGCCCCAGTGGATCCCATAATCCTCGACTTTTTGCAAAACGTACGAGGTCTGCCTCGGGAAGATTCACTAGTCCTTTTGGAAGATCGTGATCCTCTTATGCCACTTTGTTAATAACACTGAGGCACCCCGATTCACCATCGACCATCTGCTTCGTTTTTACAATTTCCAAATCTTCTGATGGGGATTAATCAAGCTCGTTCGTCTGGCAAAGAAATCACCATTATCGAGTATTGACGAAGATAGGGATTGAGGCTGGCAGGTGAGATTCGTTCGGGTGAAAATCGAGGATCTCATTCCCTCTGAGTTCTTGTTGTTCCCTAATAAGTTGAACCTAGCCCGTAAGTTCCACTCCTTTTTGAATATTTATAATTCCTTTTGGAATTTTGTTCTCCTTTTTCATTGCCTGATTCTATTTGCTCGAGTCCCTAATGCAGTTCCCCGCTTCAAAGAGTGGGTCGAGGGGATTTGCACACAACTGTCGTATTTCAAGCGCAAATGGCGCAAGCTCTCGAAGGGAAAGTGGGAGGCTCGTTCCCATGGTGAGTGCTCTTCTCGGCCAAGTTTACTTTCATATTCAACTGTGATTTTCACTAAGTCCCTCTCTTTCTTTCAAAGATTTTCCCAGAACCACTAAGCTCCGGGCATCGGACGAGGATGAGGATTCACCCTCACCCTATAAACCCTCCACTTTGGGACAGCCCGAGGCTGCTGCGAGGAAGGAGGAGAAAAAGAGAAGGAAGTGGAAGTCTTCGGGTTCCCCGGACGCCGAGGCCAAGAAGAAGAGGGTAGTGGTCCAGGCTCGAAAGAGTAACAAGAAGAGTACCCGGGCCAGGGTACTGGACCCCGAATCCTTTTACTGGCTCAGGGACTATCCTGAAGATGACGACCTGGAGTTCGTTGCCCATAGGTTGGCCATTAATGAAGAAGAGCGGGCAACAACCAAGGGAAGTGAACGAGAGGTCGACCCCTCTATGGCTCAGGAGACCGAACAAAAACCTATGGCTACGGCCTCCCGAGAAGCTACTCCTGCTCCGATGGAAGACGTTGGTGTCATTGACTTCACGGGATCGCCGTCCCACACAGAGTCTCTATTAGACGATGCTCAGGCCGTCAAACAGAAACTGAACAAGAAGTCGCAGGCCGCAGACGAGGCCTTCAACCTGTTCTTTGTGGGTATGGACATCGTTGCATTGGAGGATTACTCCGGGTTTGGTCACTTGAAGATCCCAAAAAAATATGTGTCGTCGGAAGCAGGCGGGTCGAGCTCGAGCCCGAAGCTGGTAAAGCAGTTCCCTGCTCCAAGCGTGGATCCCGACCGCAAAAGAATGATTGTGTTTACGATCTTGGCGGATACTTGGGCACTGTCCGGACCGGTTGGCATAGCTAGTTATCTTCCCTGCTTGGTGACTGAAGAGGATTGGGCGAAGATGAACAATGTGAGCGCACCGAGCCTTTTAAATGAGGCACAACAGGCACTGAGATGGGTATGCTTCTCTTTCTTTGTGACCTACGTGTAGCTTATTTAACCTTAGAGTTTCTTCATGATCTCATCACTTTGTTTTTCAGGCCTCGGTGATTCATCATGAAATCTTCCATCGGTGTAGGATGGAAGAGATCCAGCTCGAGTTCGAGCTCAAGGAGCAAGTCCGGCAGAAGGACATGTACAAGGCTCTCAGTGAGCAAAAAGACAAGGCCCTCAAGGACCTCCCTATTCACCAAGCTGAGCTAGAAAAACCTCAAAGGGAGGCTTCATCCGTGAAACGGGGGCATACCGTACAGGTTGAGAAGGTAAGGATATTTGAGATTAAAAACGAGAGGCTAAGCGTAGTAGCTAACGACACAACCTCATAGGTCCAAGAGAAGGTACACATGATTGACCAGCTCCGTGCTAAGATGAACGAGCTCAAAGCTTCGGCCGAGACGTTCAGGAGCAGGATGGACCTCCTGGCCTCGAAAAAGTAGGCTACCAAAGAGGAGTTGGCATCGGCCAAGGACCATCTCAGGGTGATGAAGGATAAGGTCGACAAGTGGTCTCGGCTAAATCATGAGCTCCGAGCACAACTAGGTTCGGCTGTTTTGGAATGTGACCACCTCGGCCAGGAGTATATCGCGTTGAATTCCAAGTTAGAGGCAGCTTTAGCCGATTCCTCCGAGGTCGAGGAGATGCTGGCCCAATACAAAAATGATGTGGAAATAGCCGACGCCCGCTTGATAACAAAGGCTAGTACATAAAGTGGCTATCCCGGAGGGAGACGCTCGAGGAGATTCACGCCCGGGGGTTTGATCTATTGGCCGATATTGAAGAGGCCAAGAGGCTTGAGGCCGAGGCTAAAGAGATATATGAGCCTGAGGGTTCCGATACTGAATCGGGCTTTAGTGAAGACTTGGCGGAGATGCCTTAGTTTATTTTTCATTTTTTTGTACATTTTTTTGTTTATTTTAAGGCCGTTTTATCACTTTTTGTAAATATTTTTGGAATATATTAAGGTTTTCCCTTCGCCTATAAAGTGTCTTTTACTTTTCAGTATCCATTTGCAACTCTTTATTTGAAGGATGTCATTAATGCCTAAGCATAAAATTGGACATAATCTAGAGTGCTCATTCTCCCGAAGCCCGAAAGAGGCATGGTTTCCATAACAACTCTAATTTGCTTAGGCTTCGAAATACACAATAAAAAATGAAGACTTTAAGATACTTGAATTAATCATACACGATGGTGTTTTGCCGAGGGAGACCTTTTAATAGGTTTTAATCATATGTAAGGGCTTTACTTTCAAAGTACGGACTTGGACGTCTCTGAGCCGTTTTGAGTTGGCCGTAGCCTTTCATGTTCGGGCCTTGCCTAATAGGTTTGGTGCCTCTGGGATTCAATAGCCTGAGCTGTCCGATCGTATTATCGAACAATAGTCCCCGACTCGGGGAGGCCCGTAGGCTCTTGTATTTAGGATCCGTCATTTATTTTAAGTAACTCAACAAATGTACCGATGGTGCAAATGCACCGTGATAAAATATAGAGGACAAATTTCTTTCATTACCTTGCATGTAGAGTACATAATCAGAAGCGTATAAGCTTTTTGCCATGGCAAGAATGAGCTACACGGTTATGGTTCATTTGACCGTTTGACCCTACAACTTGCTCATGACTCGTGAGACCTAGGAAACCTAGTACTCTGAAACCAACTTGTCACGATCCGGATTCCCAACCTCGGGGCCGTGATGCTCCTACGTCTACTTGCTAGGCAAGCAAACATTAGATAACCAATTTAATATCTTAACAGTTTAAAGTAGAAAAATAACAATTACTAACGATAATAAAACTGTAATACATGAAATAAACCCATAACATAACACGGTCTATTCTAATCTTAAAAAACTGGTGTCACAAGTACATGAGCAACTAGAAGTCTACAAGTTTGAACGAAATACAACTGTTCGAAATGAGATAAACAACAAAGATAGAAATAGATTGGGACTTCAAGGACTGCGAACGCCTGCATCTCTACGTCAAGTCTCCGCTGTAGATATAATTCGAGCAGAAACACCATTAGATATCGCTGGGACAAACACCAATATCTACACAAGAAGTGCAAAAGGGTAACATGAGCACAACCGACCCAATGTACTCCATAAGTGTCGAGCCTAACCCCGATGAGGTAGTGACGAGGCTATGACAAGACACCTACATAAATATTGTACAAGTATATACACTAAGCAACAAAATAACACGTAGGATAATTAAAATATTAACTGGGAGGGGACATTTAGAAAGGGAGTACGATAAGAATGAAAAATACAAAATCACCAAATAGCCTTTTTCCGAAAACAACAACAATGCAATCAATTAAATCATCAATCCAGAAATCAAGTAAAGCAATAAAATCAACAATGGCACGGCATCACCCTTCGTACTTTTACTCTCGTCCTCACCATGTAATATCATAAATCAAATGGTACGACATCTCCCTTCGTGCTTTTACTCTCTTCCTCACATGATATGATAAATGATAATAAGCAATCAAATGTACGACATCACCCTTTGTGCTTTAATCCGCACAACCTCTCAAATAAATGATAGTGTATGCAAATATGGCATGCAACACCCTTCGTGCTCTTTACTCTTCCTTACCAAGCAATAACACTAATCCAAAATAGCAAAACAAGGTTGGAAGCAATTTCACATCAATCTTAGTGTAATGATAATTCATCTCAACTTTCAAAATCCCAACAACTTCAAGATAATCAATAGATATGAAGGTGGACAATTAAAGAAGTAGTAATCTAACTACGACATCGAAAGCATAGTCAATAAAACAACATAATATAATAAAATAATTTTTACCCGCATGCTTTAACCCCATGACAACGCATATGTACTCGTCGCCTAATATATACACCGTCCCCACACATAATTCACATAGCAAACAGACTAACAAGTCCTAATCCCTCAAGTCAAAGTTAACCACGATACTTACCTCACTCGGAAACCAAGTTAATCAACCAACCATGGCCTTTCCTTTTGAACAAGCCTCCAAACCAACCAAATCTAACCAATTATCGATCAAGCAATTCAAAATAAGTTTTAGAAACTACTCATGAGTGAAAAGGATTCAATCTTTAATGAATTTAGAAAAAGTCAACAAAACTTAACCCCACGCCCCCTGGTCAAAACTCGAGATTCGGATCAAAACTCGATTATGTGTTTTTTTTCTAATTCTGACCTCAATTTGAGATCTAAATCTCAATTTTACAAAATCCTGAATTTCTACCCAAATCCCTACTTTCTACCATAAAAATCCTAGATTTGATGTTGAAAACACATGAAAAGTATTGGGTAATTGAAAAGAAATGGATTAAAGTTGTTTACCAATGAATTTAAGGTGCGTTAGGGCACCTATTTGCAAATAACTCTATTAGAAATAGTCTATGCCACCACAGATCGGGTAAGGGCTCAAGTTACCTCAAAGACAAGGTGTTAGGCACTCTTTGAGGTCCACAAAAGGTTTTATTTCCAAAATTAAATTCAACAACCCCCCCCCCCCAAACTCCTCATTTTCAGAGACGGTCTCTCTCTCTCTCTACACTGACTCTTGCTCTCCCTTCTCTCTAGAACCTTCTGGTTCTCTCCTTCGTCTCCGATGAATCGATCGCCTCTCCGGCCACCTCCAGCCTCACTTCTCGACCACCAGCCACCGTGAAACCTTGTCTTGTTGATTTCCTCTATCTTCGAGACTCCAGAAGCCTCCACCGTGCAAGATGGTCATTGGAAGCTCTGCCTGGTTTGTCTCCGACCTTTCTCCGATGGTTTATGGTTCGATGGTGCTGCGAGCATCATTATTAACGAGTTTCACAGCCAGGTTCCTTACCTCTCATTGGTTTATTATGAAAAACTAATGTGGGTTCCGGCCGAAGTTTACACTATGTGGATTATCGGATTACAATTGTCCCAATCGATTATATAAGTGAAGGAAGACATGGAATTTATAGGTTCTATTATGAACATGTGCAAAGAAAATTGGGCAATAATCAATACAAGTCTTTAGGGGTTACAAGGTGCAATTATTCTATATTTGATGACTAATTGTGAATAGAAAACATAAAAAAGGTAGGGTCCTAAGTTTTTAGCCTAAAGGATCACCTCGTGCAACATAAATAATATTTCAAAACTCCCTTAAAGTAGGGGTTGCTCATATTATTCAGCGGGCACAGACTATCATCTCCTGCTATCCGATTACCATGTTAAAGTTGTTTACTTAAAGGAGCTCTAATTTAATTCTATGTCGTGTTCTATGCTTGCACTATCCGTCCTATGCCTGTGGTCCAGGAGGCTTTAGACCTACTATTAGGTGGTTCTAGACTCTAACTAAGATCCTAAAAAATGATAAAAGTAGTGCACATTCAAAACATATAGGACTACACATAAATGCAAGAAAAAGCTCAAGTTAACCTCCATACATAAACATCAAATGCACGCGGCAGATTAGGCAGTAGACAATGTTTAGAATTAAGATGCATTAGAGTCGTAAAGTTCTATAGGCATGGTTTCTATGTGATTATGATTTTTAGCAGCGTAGAAGCAGTGTTACAAATTTATGCTAATGGATTACGGATTAAAGTCATTACAAACCTATAGGCATGACATCTACATTGTTCGCACAATGAGGCAGTGAAACGATCAAAGAATTCCGAATTACCAGTGCTGATTTTATAGACATGTTTCTTAGGCAGGTGACAATATCCTATAGGCATGATTTTTAATGATTGACAATTAAAATTAATTTAATAATACTTTATCCCTATAGGCATGTTATCTAAGTGTGGCAATACAATGAAGCAACAAAAGTAATTAGTTGATCAAGATCCTATTGTCATGATGTCTAGATGAGCAGTATATTAAAAGCAATAGAAGCGATTGACCAATTGATTACATGGAGTCCTATAGGCATGGTATCCAGATTAACAAAGCATATGTTATTACATCCTATAGGCATGTTGTTTAGTGTGCATAGTAGTATAGAAATGAGTATGGCAAATACTTGGCCTAACATGCTTGAACAGTGTACAAGTGAAGTGTGCATGATCCCCATAGGCTTGATTTCTATGAGTGTGTAGTATATGAGCACGTCAAACGAATAGCAAACAAGGCAGTTAAATCATATAGGCAAATATTCTATCCATTCATGCGAGAATTAGAATACACCAACCTTATTTTAACTATTTTCCCCATCATTCAGTTTTACAAGTTATTACATACCATATTGAATGATTACAGGCCCAAATATGAATATAGATGTAACGACCCAACCGATCGTTTTGCTTTCTAGAACCCCGTTCTCCTAAATAAGACTTCCCGTACTTACTTTTACTGATTTATAACTTGAGGGGATGGTTAGTTCAGCATTTGGAAGAATCCGGGTTGAAATCGGAACACTTGGCTCCTTAAGGTTGGCTTAAAAGGCTAAGTTTGTCTTCGGTCAACATTTTGAGTAAACGACCTCAGAATCGAGATTTGACGGTTCCAATAGGTTCGTATGATGATTTCGGACTTGGGCGTATGTTCGGATTGGGTTTTGGATGACCCAGGAGCGTTTTGGCGCCTAATAGTGAAAGTTGGTTCTTGAAGAACTTTGAAGTTCTTTAAATTTGGTTTAGAGCAGGTTTTGGTGATATCGAGGTCCAACCCTAAATCCAAGACTGGGAATAGTTCCGTAATGTCATTTAAAACTTGCACGCAAAATTTGGTGTCGTTCAGAGTAGTCTAAGTATGATTCGGCGCATTCAGAGAATTTGGAAAACTTGAAGTTTAAAGTTTGATTCAATTTGGTTTTGGGGTATGATTCTTGGTTTGGTTGTTGTTTTTCGTGTTTCGAGAGTTCGACAAAGTCCGTATTATGATTACATACCTGTTAGTGCCTTTGGACGGGGTCCCGACTGGCTCGGGTGAGTTTCGGACCCCTCGGAGCAAGGTGTGAGAAACCAGAAATGCCCAGTTCTAGTTTCCTTCTTCCCGAACGCGAAGGGACCATCATTTCCTCGTATAAGGAATTGGGACTGGGGGAAAGTGTTCTACGCGTTCGCGATAGCTATTCTGCATTCGCGAAGGTCTGAGGCCAGTGACCTTCGCGTTCTCGTGAGGCGACTCGCGTTCGTGTAAGATCCTGGGCTGGGGCTGGTCCGCTTTGTTCTTCGCATTCGGGAAGGAGCCCTCGCGTTCGCGAAGGGTAGGCCAAGCCAGCCTCTGCGTTCGCGAGACCCTATTTGTGTTTGCGAAGTAGAGCCTCAGGGGGTCTAAACCATTTGCCTTCGCGAATGCGAGGTCCCTTCCGCGTTCGCGAAAAAGGAGACAGCTGGGCAGAGAGTTTAAAATCGGGACTTAGGCATTTGTGGGGTCATTTTATTACACTCTTGGGCGATTTCAGAGCTCTTAAGGAGGGGATTTCGACCTAGCTTTGTGAGGTAAGTAATTTCTAATTAATGTGAGTTTAATACATACTTTATGGGTAGATTACAACATGTAAATTAGTGAAAATCGTGGGTTTAGAGGAAAACCTAGGTTTTTGATAAAATGGAGTTTTACCACGACAATGGTTATGAAACTTAATGAAATTCATATATTTATGTTCCTAAGGTTATGGGTAACAATTTTCTTCGAAAATTTTCGGAATCTGGGCATGTGGGCCCGGGGATGAATTTTTGGAATCTTGCATTTAGAGTTGGAAAATTACTTTAATAGTTGCGATATGATATTTTAAGCATATATTGGTAAGTTTTTATACTATTTTGATAGTTTTGGATTTTTCGGCACCAAATTGACGGTTTGGGAATAAGCTTGGACCGGAGATTAGTCTTTGAGGCGAGGTAAGTCTCTTTTCTAACCTTGTAAGAGGGAAATTTCCCCTTAGATGAACGTATTTGATATATGATCATTGGTGGGGGCTAGGTACGCACGCAGTGACGAGAGTCCGTACGTAGCTACTATTCCTGTTATGTCCAGGTAGTTTTAGGCTTACACCATACTTTGTGGATACCATTATCGGATCATATTTGTTGATCTGCATTGAATGGAACTAAGTTGAGGACTTTAAGATTTCAAAGGTTTCAAGTAAATTATTATTTTGAAAAGAATTTGAGAAAAGTTACGTTATATTTATATTTAACCGCGTCGCAAGTATATTCCGCGAGCGGGGTGACTATTTCCACTACTCTCATGGGAGCGGGCCGTTCGCCTCGGCAGGTTAATAGATGCATCTATGGTTCGCGCTGTTCGACTCTCGGCAGTGCACAATTTATATTTTATGTTGGATCGGGACGAACGTCCTCGGTGGAATTTATGTGTGATAATAGAACTGGAAGCCCTTATTTTATAAATGGTATAAATTTACTGTTTTAGAGATCGTTTGTTTTAAATGAAGGAAGTATTTTGGGTACTTAAATATGATGAAAGAATTGTTCAAGTTGTTTCTTGGTCTGAGTTTATTGTTAGCTCCATGTATAGTGCGTCAGAGTTCCCAAGGGTTTCAGATGAACCTCGGGCATTACTCGCACTGAGAAGGTTAGTTAATTGAAATTCGGTGGCCTTGACATTCACCCGGCCAAGATCCAAGAGTGCAGAAAGTATAGAAAAATCATAGTAGTGGTAACAGTAGTTAAGTAATGAATCGTTGGGAGTTCCACAAGGAACGATGAAGGGGGTTTATATAATAGCAAATTTAATCACATAAACAAGAAAAAACAATCAATTAAACATAAAAAGGAAAGAATAACATGCGAAATCGATTCACAATCAATTTAGGAGAAATCAGGCGAACCCTAGTTCAAGACAGAGAATAATAGTAGTAAAAGATCTCACTGAATCGGACTCATATGTCCTGGTAGTGAGCGTATCAGGTCAGAAACATGAGGATAGTATAGAATCGGAGTTGAACGAACACCCAATGACTCAGCTTCCATAAATAATCGAGTACCAAATATTGTAACATTGAGAAAATGATAAGAACCATCGTGTGAACAGAAAAAAAGGAAAGGGGATATCGGATTAGAAGATTTTTCATATTTAGGGCTGGGAGTTTGAATGAAGGCAACTAGGGTTTCTCAGGGAAAGGGGAGAGAATGAGAGGATTTAGGGGCGGTTGTCTAAGAAGAATGGGTGTTAGGTTTTGGGTAAGTGTAATTAAAAACAGGGGAATGATTGTGGGCTAGCTTGGGGTGTGGGCTGGTGGATTGGGTCCGAGATTTGGTTTGTTTTGGGCTAGATTTTAAATAAAAGAAATTATGGGAAAAATAATTTAATAAAATTGCTAATTAAATATAAAAAATAATATTTATGAAACTTAATATTTTAAAATAACAGTTCAAGATTATAAAAATATAAATTTATCCTGAATAAAAATGATAAATGCAATTAATTGTAAAGTATATGCTATTATTGCAAAAATATGTAAATTGTTTAAAAAATATAGATGTAATTACAAAAAAAGAAGTAAAATGTTATAAATCATAATGTAGGTGTGAACGATAAATTTGGAGGATTGATTCCTCACAAAAATAATTTGAACGAGTAATTAATAAATATTTAAATAATTAAAATGCAAAAAAAATCAATTTTAAAGCCTTAAAAATTATGAAAAATTACAGAAAGTACTTATATGACTCTTGTAAATTGGTGATAATGTAGAAATAAAATTTTGAAAGTACATATGATATTTTAAAAAATATGAGGGCAAAATTGGGCGTCAACAGTTGCCCCTCTTTACCCGGGAATGATGAAAGAGTTTTCGGGTAAAGAAATTGATGGCCAATTTTGTCAGAAATGAGTGGGATGATGCATTTTTGAAAATTTGGGGTTGAACCCTGGTTCTTGAGTTGCCTACATATCCATAGTGTTATGGGAATCAAGCCGTGTGTAGTTCTGAATCGAACGACGAACGAAACTGATGGAGTTGTTATAAGAGTGGTCATGTGTTTCGAAAAGGATCTTTTGGATATGATAGTGCAGTGAGTAAAGGATAATTTCAGATGGATCTACGAATGCAAATTTAAACGTTACGGATGTGTAAGGAAAATATTGAACGATTACGGGACACATGGTAATCAATTATTGAGTATCGGTTACGTTTGAGACAATCGAAGGATGTGAATGTTGTGAACAGAAACCGGAGCAAGAATCGCTCCTATTTGTAGGACGGTTACTTCTCGAGTTACCTGCAAAACTTAGAATACGATGCACGCGAATATATGGGGTTATTGCGAAAATTTAGACATAATGCAAATTCCCTCCAGACCATGAGAGTTGTCTTTGGACGATGAGGATGATGTCCTTAGACCATGACGTCCTAGGCCATGAAGCATATGATAAGGGATTCGCAGGCCATGAAATGGTGTCCTCAGGCCATAAGGATGGTGCCTCTAGACTATGACGCCTTTGAATAATGATATACGATTTCGAGAGATCCGCTATCCATGGTATGATGTCTTCGGGCTATGGTATGATGCGCTTAGACTATGACACATTCGGACAATGTGGCGATGTTTTAGCCCATCAAATGCAAAGATGCGGAAATATCGATCGTTCGACAGAGGGAATAGCTGATTCTTAGTTGCATGCGAGAACGAGTCAAGGCAGAACTTAGCCTTGTGTGTGATGAGGGCAGTGTTTATCCCTATGCGGAGGAAGGCAAAGTTTAGCCTTATGCAATAATGGAGGTAGAGCTTAGCCTCATATAATGTAATGGAGATAATGCTTAGCTCATGCAAGGGGAGGAAGCATTTAGCCTTATGCAATGATGGAAGCAATGCTTAGCCTTATTCAAGGGAAGGCAGTTCTTAGATTTATGCAATAATGGAGGCAGTGCTTAGCCTCATGCAATATAATGGAGACAGTGGTTAGGCTCATACAAGGAAAGATAGTGCTTAGCCTTATGCAATGATGCATGCAGTGCTTAGCCTCGCGTAAAGAATGGAGACAATGCTTAGTATCATGCACTGAAAGGCTATACTTAGCCTTATATAGTCATGGAGGTAGTGCTTAGCCTCATGAAAAGAATGGAGACAATGCTTAGTCTCATGCAAGGGAAGATGGTGCTTAGCCTTATGCAATAATGGAGGCAGTGCTTAGCCTCATGCAATGTAGTGGAGACAACGCTTAGTCTCATGCAGGGAAAGGCAACATTTAGCCTTATGCAATGATGAGGGTAGTGCTTAGCCCATATGTAATGAGGGCAGTTCTTAGCCCCATGCAGGAGAAGCAATAATTAAATGTGAGAGGGAAAAGTGGTCCATAGCTTGACGCGTTTGTGCTTGGACTTCTGACAGTGTGAAGATAGTGATCTCATTGTATTTATATATTCGCGGTCGAACTTCTTATGTCCATTGCGTCTGCATCCAAAGAAAAATAGTGAGTTGTGGGAGGAAAGGTCGGTTCGTGCTCTCAATTGTCTTCCTTTGTCTTCGCTCCTGGCTTGACACCTTGTTCGAGTCAACCTGGTGTCACGACCCAAAAATCCCTTCGAAGGAGTCGTGATGGCACCAAGTCTCTAAACCAGGTAAGCCTAACATTAACTGAAATATCATTGATATTTACTAACTATTAAACTACTCTGAACAAATTACAATTCCCAAAACCGGTGGTACAAGTCTGAAGCCTTTCTAGGAGTAGTTATACAAAATAAATACATCACTGTTCCGAAATAAAAGGAACAAATGGAAATAAGTACAAATGAAGGTGACTCCGAGGCTTGTGAACGCTGTAGCAGGTTTACCTTGAGGCTCCACCGCAACGACCCGCACAGCTACTACCGATCAAATATCTGGATCTATACACAAAATGTACAGAAGTGTAGTATGAGCACGCCATAGCGGTGCCCAGTAAGTATCAAGACTAACCTCGGTGGGGTAGTGACGAGGGACAGTCCAGACACCTACTGGTCAAATAAATTGAACAGGATATGATAATAAACTATCAACCTAAAGATGACAAAGTAATATCAACAGCAGGGAAAGAACAACTACAATCAGTAGAAGCAATAAGGGAAACACGGATGGAAACGAAAGATAGCCAAGTAAATTAACACCAATATAACTGGAACACGGACAAGTAAAAAAATGTACTCAAATAAGGAATGCGATGTCAACTCAATAAATTAAATCATTTCTGATGTACAATTTCAGCCACCTCAAACTCGATGTCTCATATCATAACCTCAATTACCCAACCTTTAGCACACCCGGCACCTTGTGCCCACATATTTCTATCTCACTTTACACAACAACGTTCTCATGTTACTCAGTTCATAGGGTCCATAACCAACGCAATTAAGATGTTCAAGGAGTCTGATTTACATAACATAAAGTAGAGCACAACTTCTAAACCAATTAGGAACTCAGCAAGAAGAGACGAAGTTATTTTTAGAAATCATTTGGATAAAGAAAGTACTATTTTCAATTAAAGTACAACATCGAATGAATTATTACCTTTAACAAGGGATGTAATAAATTAACTTAGTAGAAATTCCATTCTTAAGTAAAATACAACCTCAGACGGTTTAAGGAAATTTAGTTGAGTAACTAATTGAATTGAAGATGAAACAATTATTGAAATTTGAAGTATTGAAAAATATTATACAAATACGGCGAAGTATTGAAAACACTATGGGGTTCCATCATAAAGGATCACATCGGTAAAGGAATCTGAACAGTTAAAACACTTGAATTGGTAACAACAAACAAGCATAGCAAACAGAAAGAGCACGACATTACCCTTCGTGCTTTTACTCTCGTTCTCACCATAAGAATCAATATATTCGGCACGACATCACCCTTCGTACTTTTACCTCACATAATCATGGCACGGCATTATCCTTCGTGCATTATCACTCATATCATGCCACAAGATCACCCTTCGTGCTTTTACATTTATAATATCGGCACGGCATCACCCTTCGTGCTTTTACACTCACTCACAAATATCATGCACGACATCACTCTTCGTGATTTTACACTCTTCCTTACCCAAGCAACAATCACAAAGCAACTCGGGAAAGGGAATCAATAAAATCACAATAGAATCCCGACAAGGGAACAATAGTATAATAACAATATCCCGACAAGGGAAATAATATCATAAGCAATAACATCCCGGCAAGGGAAACAATACACCCCGGCAAGGGAATCAACAATAACCAATCTCGTCCCAACAATTAACTTCACAAAATGAATCCCAACTTGAGTCAATACTCAACAACGGTCAAATACCTAGGAATTACAATAATCTTGGTCCAATATGAATACTCATCAAGTCAAGCATGAATATTACATAATAAGGATCACGAAAAGAAAACCAAGAAGCACACTAACCTTAACAAAGCAACAAGACATAATAAGCACGTAATAATTGCACCGGTAACCACAACAAATGGACATGTAACATATTTGCACGAAGTCATAGGGGAACTCACATTCAAGAAGTATCAAAACAATAAGGAGGGAAATCACTTCAATTAAGGCAATTAGGGGCCAAGTAACACGTAAGAATTACAGGAAAACTAGCAACATCATATGGAGCATATAGAGGTAATTTAAGCAATTAGGAAACTCAAGCATGACGGAATACTTTGCACATAATGAACATAAGGAACTAAGAACCCTAGAGTCAAATTTCCCACAAATAAGTCCGAGCACACACTCGTCACCTCGCGTGCACGGACTACAATTAGCATAGAAGACTCAAACCCTAAGGGGAAGTCCCCCACACAAGGTTAGGCAAGATACTTACCTCAATCCGGCCAATTCAATACTCAATTTAGCTTTTCCTTTACCAATTTATCAACGCTCGGCTCAATCTAGCCAAAAACGACTTGAATACATCTAACAATGCAAGAGAAAACAATTCAAATTAACAAAACTATAATACTTATACAATTTGCAAAAAGTCAAATCCCCGAGCCCGCACCTCGGAACCCAACAAAATTTACAAAAACCGAATACCCATTCCGATACGAGTTCACCCATACAAAAATTATCCAATTCTGATACCATTTGGTCCTTCAAATCATCATTTTATATTTTTGAAAGATTTTACAATTTTTCCCTAATTCCATACCAAATCACGAATCAAATGATGAATTCAATGATGGATTCATGTATTTTAGCCAAATCCGAGTTAGAATCACTTACCCCGTTGAACTTCTTGAAAAACCTTCGAAAAGTCGCCAAGATCCGAGCTCTCTAGGTAAAAATATGAAATAAAACCCTAAATCTCGTATTTATAGTGTACCTCGCAGATTTCCATCACCGCTGACTGCGGAAAAACCACCGCTGACCGCGGTAAATCCACCGCTACAGCGGAAAATGTTGACTGCAGTGACATGCTTTAGTATTTTGGTCATAACTTTCTCTACAGATGTCCAAATTGTGTTATTTAGCTTTATGAAAACTAGACACGAAGGGATACAACTTTTGTTTTTGAATCATCTCAAAATTCCTTGTAGATCAAAAGATATAGGCTTCTGAAGTCAGACCAGTGAACCTGCGGATTCTTCCTCACCGCGGACCGCGGACCATTTTCCGCCTCAGCGGTAATCCCACCGCCTCAGCGGAAAAACTTCCGCTTCAGCGGTAAAGACTTCTGCCCCCAGCAAAGATTTAAGCATCAGAACCATTTTCTAAGTTCCAGAATGTCCGGACTCGCTCAAAACTCACCAGAAACTCATTCGATGCCCCCGGAACCTCAACCAAATGTACCAACACATCCCATAACGTCATACGAACTTAGCCCCACTCTCAAATCACGTCAAACAATGCTAAAACCACAAATCAGATGCCCAAACGCATGAAAATCACTATGAACTTCAAGAACCTCTAGAATTGCAGCCAAGTGTCCGAACTACATCAAATCAACTCCAAACGACACCAAATTTTGCAGGCAAGTCCCAAATGACATAACGGAGCTGTTTCAACATTTAAAATTGCATTCCGACCTCGGTAACACAAAAGTCAACTATGGGTCGAACCTCTCCATTTTCCAAACTTTAACTTTTCCAACTTTCACCGAAATGCCTCAAATTACCCTATGGGTCTCCAGATCCAAATCCAAACACACGCCCAAGTCCAAAATTACCATACAAAGCTACTGACATCATCCAAAACTCGTTCCGTAGCCGTTAACTCAACAGTCAAGTTCCGGGTCAAGTTCTCTCCACTTAAGCTTCCAGAACTATATTCCTTCTTTCCAATTCGACTCCGATTCATCCGAAAACTGAATCCAACCCTGCACACAAGTCGATATACATAATGTGAAGTTGCTCTTTACCTCAAACTGCCGAACTGGGCGCAATTGCTCAAAACGACCAGTCGGGTCGTTACATCTGGGTAACATCTGGCTATTACAAAATAAATTTTTTGAAAATATGCATTTGTGATAAATCAAGAAAATGTAGTTGTTCAAAATATGTGGAAATGCATAAAATAACTTTTTTGAATCGGCGACTGTGACACGCTTTTGAGACATTTCAACCTCCTCAACTCGGAATTTTTAGGACCCTCCTCAAAATTCTGCTCCAGTTTACATGCATACTTCCGACAATACACCTCTTGGTGATCCTTGACATAATGAGATGTGACAAACTCGAAATCTTGCCCCAGTTTCTGACCATAGAGGGGAATGAGATTTTATTATGATGTGATCGAACCCACAGGGCTGCCTACGTATCCCCTCTTAAACGGGAATTAGGTCAAGCATGGTTCAAGTTACAATATATAGAAAGTACAAACATAATCTTAAACTTAATATCTCTTGACTGCATCTGAGTTAATAGGTTTTGGCCATATTTCTCCATCCATTTCTGCAAGTATAAGTGCTCCTCCTGTCAGTACTCCGTGAACCATTTTGGGGCCTTGCCAGTTAGGTGAGAATTTTCCCTTTCCTTTATCCTGATGCGAGAAGATCCGTTTCAACGCCAATTGCCCCGATGTGAATTGCCTCGATCGAACCTTTTTGTTGAAAGCCCTTGCCATTCTATTCTGGTAGAGTTGACTGTGACACACTGCATTCATCCTCTTACAATCAATAAGAGCCAGAGGTTCATACCGGCTCCGTATCCATTCTGCGTTGCTAAGCTCGGTCTCTTGTGTGATTCTTAAGGAAGGAATCTCCACTTCGGTGGGAATAACGACTTCGATACCATAGACCAGTTGATAGGGGGTTGCCCTAATTGACGTACGAATTGTGGTACGATGCCGTGAAAAGCAAATGGTAGCTTCTCATGCCATTGCTTGTAGTTGTCCACCATCTTCCTCAATATTTTCTTGATGTTCTTGTTGGCGGCTTCTACAACTTCATTCATATGCGGCCTGTGTGTTATAGAGTTCCGATGCTTGATCTTGAATGTTTCGTACATAGCTTTCTTCAGATCACTGCGAGATTGGAGGCATTTTCAGTAATGATTGACTCAGGTACTCTAAATCAACAAACAATACGACCCCAGACAAAATCTGCTACGACATTCTTAGTCACATCCTTATAGGAAGCAGCCTCAACCCATTTTATGAAGAAATCTATAGCCACCAAAATGAACCTTTGTCCGTTTGAAGCAACAGGTTCAATTGATCCGATGATATCCATGCCCCAAGCCGAGAAAGGCCAGGGTGAACTCGTTGCATTGAGTTTGTTGGGCGGTACTCGTATCATATCAACATATATGTCACGGCCCGACCGGTCGTTTTGCTTTCTAGAACCCCGTTCCCCTAAATAGGACTCCCCGTATGTGCTTTTACTATTTTATGACTTGCAGGGATGGTTCGTTCAGGATTTGGAAGGGTACGTATTGAAATCAGAACACTTGGTTCCTTAAGGTTGGCAAAAAGGGCTAAGTTTGACTTTGGTCAACGAATTGAGTAAACGACCTCTGGAATCGGGATTTGACAAATCCAACAGTTTCATATGATAGTTTAGGACTTGGGCCCATGTTTGGATTGGGTTTTGGATGATCCGGGAGCATTTCGGCGCCTAATTGTGAAAGTTGGCTCTTTGAAGGTTTTAAAGTTCTTTAAATTTGGTTTGGAGTAGGTTTTGGTGTTATCGAGGTCCAATTGGGGTTCCGAAACTGGGAATAGCTTCGTATGGTGATTTAAGACTTGCACATAAAATTTGGTGTCACTCCGAGTAGTTTAAGTATGTTTCGGCGCGTTCAGAGTAAGTTTGAAGAACTTGAAGTTCTTAAGTTGATTCAATTGGGTTTAGTGTGTGATTCTTGGTTTTGTTGATGTTTCATGCGTTCCGTTTTATGATTTCAAACTTGTTGTTATGTTCGGTCGAGGCCCCATGTGTTAATCGGACGAGACTCGGACCAAGTTTGGACTTGGGAGCATCAGCTTTTGGTGCAATCGCACCTACGGAGGGCAGCCGCAGTTGGAGCTCGCAGAAGCGAGCAAGGACACGCAGAAGCAGCCCAGGAAGGGCAGCCCAGGAACCGCAGATGCGCTCCTCCCTCTGCAGAAGTGGGATCGTAGAAACGGGATACCCTCCGCAGAAGCGGAGCCACCCAGCCTGGGCTAGGACCGCACCTGCGATGTCTTTTCTGCAGGTGCGGCGCCATAGATGCGGCCCCACATCCGCAGAAGCAAAAATGACTGGGGAAGTGAGGTTGTTTTAAGATGGGCTTAAGCCATTTTTGAGCTCATTTATTGCATTCCTTGGGTGATTTTGGAGCTCTTAGAGAGGGGTTTTCACCTAACACTTTGAGGTAAGTAATTTCTACGCCATGTGAGTTAAATACATAGATTATGGGTAGATTTAACATGTAAACATTGTGAAATCACGGGTTTAGATGGAAACCCTTAGTCTTTGAGAAAAATTGGATTCAACCACGAAAATGGTTATGGAATTTAGTGAAAGTTATATATTTGAGTTCGTGAGGGTATGGGTAACAACTTTCTTTAAAAATTTCTGAAATCCGGGCACGTGGGCCTGGGGGTGAATTTTAGGAATTCTTAAATTAGGGTTGGGATATCACTTTAATAGTTAGGATATGAACTTTTTAATATGTATTGATTATTTTATATAACATTTGACTAGTTTCGAGTTGTTTGACACCGAGTTGAGGGTTTAAAGCACAATTGTGGACCGAAAGTAAGCTTTGAGACGAGGTAAGTCTCTTTTCTAACCTTGTAAGAGGGAATTAACTCCACAGGTGAGAATTAATATGTGCTTCTATTTGTGCGGGCTACGTAAGCACGAGGTGACTAGAGTCCGTGCGTAGCTATTAAATATGCTTATGTCCAAGTAGTCTAGGACTCAAATCATGTTATACTTGCGATGTTTGCACCCTACTTGTTAATTTAAGAGCTTAAATCATATTGGAACTTGATAAAGGAATTGTAAAGGGTCAAATTTCATTTACTTGAGTTTTGGATGGGTTACTTGACCGTTAATAAGAAATTGGTGCTCCTTTGAATATTAACTTCTAATAAATCTTTGAATCGGTTATTTGTAAAGTATCTACTCTTCTTGTGGAGCAGACTGGACACCTTGATAGTAGAATAGATGCATCTATGGTTCGTGCCGTTCGACCCTCGGCAGTGCACAATTTATATATTTTTATTTTAGATCGGGCCATACGACCTCGGTATAATTCATGCGTAATAATAATTGGAGCCCAATTATACTTGATATTGTTTCATTGGCTTGAGAGGTTAAATTGTTAAATGATGTAAATTGAATTGGGGTTTACTATTAGTGAAAGAATTGTTTTTTTTTTGTTATTGAGTTTTCAACTTCATTTATGTAACCCATGTAAGTGTCGAAGTTGACCCCTCGTAACTACTTCTTCGAGGTTAGACTAGATACTTACTGGGTACATCTTGTTTATGTACTCAAGCTACACTTCTACACTACCTATGCAGGATCTGGGGCAGGTGCATCTGGTTATCATCCCGGCGTGCACTCCTGACTACCTAGAGACTTTGCGGTGAGCTGCCTTCCGAGTCCGTTCTGCAACACCCGAAGTCTTTCTTTTTCTTTTACTTTCTGTCTATTTCACTTCAGACAGCAGTGTAGTAATTTTTTTGTATATTCTACTAGTAGCTCATACACTTGTGACACCAGGTCTTGGAGATTATGCTAGTAGACACACGACGATTTTTGGTTACTTACTCATTTTATTTGCTCTTAAAAATTGTTAATCTCTCATTTTATTAAATTATCACTTCTTGTTTATTCACTAATTAAAAATCAACTATTTCTAAATTGTTAAAAGAAACAATCAGGTGGTTAGTTCACTATTGGCCTGCCTAGCGGTAACGTTGGGCGCCAACACGGCCTATAAAAGAAATTGGGTCATGACAATGTATCTGGCATTGGTGACAATTTTAAACATATTTGATGCAGTCTGTGTCCATGGTCATCCAGAAATACCCTGCTCTTAATATTTTCTTGGCCAGAACTAAACTGTTCATGTGAGGTTCGCAAGTTCTGGCGTGTATTTCTTCAAGCAATCTAGATGCCTCCTTGGCATCGACGCATCGCAGCAATCCCACGTCAGGATTGCTTCTATACAGAATTCCTCCGCTCTGAAAGAAATGGTTGGCCAATCTTCGAAGTGTGTGCTTCTAAGTGTGTGTAGCATTCTCTAGGTATTCTTCTTTCTCTAGGTATTCCTTGATATCGTGGAACCATGGATTTCCGTCAAATTGTTCTTCAAAATAGGCACAATAAGCTGGCTGCTTACGAATCTCTATCGGGACAAGATCGATGAAACTCTTGTCCGGATGTTGTATCATGGAAGACAAGGTAGCCAATGCATCTGCGAACTCATTCTGCATCCTTGGAATATGTTTGAATTATATCTTTGTGCATCTCTTGATCATATCTTGTACACAATGTAAGTACAACAATATTTTAGTGTTCTTGGTAGCCCATTCTCCTAGTACCTGGTGTACAAATAGAACAGAATCTCCGATTACCAGCAACTCCTGAACGTTCATGTCAATGACCAACCTAAGTCCCAAGATGCAGGCCTCATATTCCGTCATATTATTGGTGCACGAGAACCTGAGCTTTGCGGATACCGGATAATGGTGATTGACTTTTGATACTAAAACATCTCCGATGCCCACTCTCTTGAAGTTTGCTGCTCCATCAAAAAACATTCTCCAACCGTCATATATTTCGGCAATATCTTCACCTACAAACGACACTTCCTCGTCTGGAAAATATGTCTTCAATTGTTCATATTTTCCGTCTCCGGAGTTCTCTGCCAAGTGATCAACCAATGCTTGCCCTTTGACAGCCTTTTAAGTCACATAACTGATGTCGAATTCACTTAGTAATATCTGCCACTTTGCTAACTTACCTATAGGCATGGATTTCTGAAAGATGTATTTCAGCGGATCCATCCTTGATATGAGATATGTAGTGTACGCATAGAAATAATGTCTCAACTTCTGGGCTATCCATGTCAAAGTGCAGCAGGTGCACTCTAGTAAAAGATTTCGGGCCTCATAAAGTGTGAACTTCTTGCTCAGATAATATGTTTCCTGCTCTTTCCTCCCGGTTTCATAATGTAGCCCAGAAGGCAGCCAAAGGCTCCATCCAACACGGACAGATACAGCAGCAGAGGTCTTCTTGGTTTTGGCGGGACCAACACGAGCAGTTTAGATAAGTACTCCTTGATTTTGTCAAAAGCCTTTTGACATTCTACGATCAAGCTTGTCGCAACCTCTTTCCTCAACATCTTGAATATCGGCTCACATATCACCGTTGATTGTGCTATAAAACGGCTGATAAAATTGAGGCATCCCAGGAAACTATCACATCCTTCTTGTTCTTTGGCGGTGGAAATTCCTAAATAGCTTTGACTTTCGGAGGGTCTAGATCAACACCCCGACGGCTGACAATGAAGCCCTGCAACTTCCCAGCAGGGACTCCGAAGGCACATTTTGCAGGAAACAACTTCAAATTCTATTTTCGAAGTTCGTCTAAAAACTTCTTCAGGTCTGCTATGTGATCTGAACTCCTTTTAGATTTGATGATAACATTAACCACGTACACCTCTATATCCTTGTGTATCATGTCATAGAAAAGAGTCATCACAGACCTCATGTATGTGGCCCCGGCATTTTTCAAACCAAATGGAATCATTTTGTAACAGTATATCCCCCATGGTGTGGTAAGGGCTGTATTTTTGGCTTCCTCCTCATCCATCCAAATCTGGTGGTATCCTACAAAGCAATGCACAAAGGATTGGAGTTCTTTTTTGGCGCAGTTGTCGATCAATATGTGTAAGTTGGGCAACAGGAAATCATCCTTAAGACTTGCTCTATTCAGATCTCGATAGTCAACACACACTCTAACTTTCCCAACCTTCTTCAGAACCGGCACAATGTTGGCTAACTAGGTCGGGTACTAGAACACTCGAAGGACCTTGTCCTTGATTTGCTTGGTAATCTCCTCTTTTATCTTCAGACTCATATCTGGCTTGAATTTTCTGAGCTTCTGCTTTACCGACGGACACATGGGGTTGGTAGGTAGCTTGTGAGCTACTATGGATGTGCTTAACCCTGTTATGTCATTGTAGGACCATGCGAAAATTTCCTTATATTCCTTTAGAAACTTGTTGTATTCTTCCTTATCTAATGGTGATAGATGAATGCTTACGCGAGTTTCTTTTATTGTTTCAGAATCCCCTAAGTTAGTTGCCTCAGTTTCCTCCAAGTTGGACTTTGGTTTTGTTCTCAAAATTCTCCTCTTTTTTGACAATTTCCTCAGGTAGTATATCATCTTCCAAATCTTCTAAATCACTTTCCTGATATTGCATTGTCTCATTACATGTCACAGTCATAGGTTCATCAGGATATGTAATAACTAGGCTGAAAAGGATGTAGAAAGATAATAATATATACGAAAAGCAATAAATACATTAATAAAGCTTAAAATTGTCAACAAGTACGACTCGATGAATCGAGTAATTATTTCAAAACAAAACACTAAAAATATCTTAAATGCTCAAAAATAATATAAAAATAAGTCATGCTAATTCTGCCAGGCTACCCTGGTACTCGGCGAGCCCGGGTCGGTGCAACGGTCCAGTTCTTGAGAACAGACCCTTCTCCTATTACCTGAATAGTAAGGTCTTCCTCCTCATCCTCCTCTAAAATTTACTGCTTTCCATGTCTTCCTCGTTGAAAAAATAGCTTCCTCATACCATCCAAAATTTTGTCTTCCTCGGATCCCCAAATCATGTCAGTCTGGCGGAATGTTTGGTGCAGCAGTGGTATGGGTTGTTCCAGCGGATAGTAATCGGTGCGTCATGGCAGTGTCCAATCATGGTATTCTTGCACAGTATATTTATATCCGAGTCCAAAGGTCGTGCCATGATACTGCGGTCGTATGGGTTATGTGATTCCCTGAAGCTTTCGGCCAAGACCCTTGCCTAGTTCATATCCCAACCACATTAATATGCTTTCTATCTTATTGCTCCACCATCGATCTTTCTCAGTTGCGTTTACTCACTCAATGTGGTGGTATGTTTCTCCTCCCAATTTCCTCCCTTTTTCGATGACTGGCACAGTCTGGTTGGTAAATAGGGTTGCTTCCATCTCCATGAATGATCACCTCCTGGTGATTCCACTCGAACTTCTCAACCCGGTACAATGTAACACTCCGTAAATTCGGATTAGTTGTGGATGCGTTAAATGAGCATTAATGTGAC
Organism: Nicotiana attenuata; assembly: GCF_001879085.1. Classification (NCBI taxonomy): domain Eukaryota; kingdom Viridiplantae; phylum Streptophyta; class Magnoliopsida; order Solanales; family Solanaceae; genus Nicotiana; species Nicotiana attenuata. Next base: position 49,907 of record NW_017672705.1, on the reverse strand, counting down.
CTTTTAGACATGTGAAGTCCTATTGGGATGAGTATGAGTGGAAACAATTGTTTTAGAATCAAGATCGAGAGTAAGGTGCAGAAAATTTGATAAAATCGACTAAGTTTATGGGAGGTACGTTTTATAGTCAGATAGTGCAAGGCCATAAAAACTCACAGCCATAGACAGTGAACGACACTATCCAGGGCGTTAACATCACTGCCCTTGAGAGTGCAAGGCACTGTAACATCAGCGCCCCTGACATTGCAAGGAACTGTAACCTCAGCGCCCCTGACAGTGCAAGGCAGTGTAACTTCAGTGCCCCAGACAGTGCAAGGCACTGTAGTTTTGGCGGCTCTTATGGCGCCTTGCACAGTTATTTTGGCGCCCCTGATTGTGCCTCGCATCGATGTTGTTTATCCGAGCTATTTTTATTTCCTTCCTCAATTTTGGGACATTTTCACTTATTAAAAGCCCTACCTCGTTCCCCCACACCGCAAACACGAAAACCTACTCTAGAAAAGGGAGCTCTCAAGAACCCAACTTTCGTAAGGTTCCTCCATCATCCAAGGTAAGTTCTAACGATAATTCTAAGTTAATTTCAATTCTCCAACACCTTATTAACATGGGTAAATCCTTTCAATCATTAGACATTCGATCGAGATACCATTGTTGAGAAAGGAAACCCTAGAACTAGAATTCAAGAGGAGAGAACTTCGAAAAGGTAATGCTTCTACTCCCTAATCATTATAACTATGAATTGATGAGCTATTGGTAGGATACTAAATGAGTTTGATAAAGAGAACCATAAGAACTATGCTAGGGTTTTGGATTGTTGACTTATGATTGTTGTAAACATTTGGGTGATGAGAAATGGTGTTAGATACATCTATTTGGGATTGTAGAATCACCTGGAAGTAGTAGAATGAGAACATGGTAAAGAATAGAACAATTACTATGGACTCTGAGTCTTTACGGCCAAAAGTTTTTTGATAAAGTGCGTAAGTGACTAATCATAAGCATTAATGCTAATAATGGTTCCTCCCGATATATATTGCCATAGATTATCGTTGAAAGAGGCGACGAAACATTTTGATACGCTTAAAAGGCCAAACTCAAGGTATGTGAGGCTAACTCTCTATGTTTGGGAACGTTAATAATTCTCCCTACAATACGTTTCCTTTACGACGTTACTAATTGCCTCAAAAATATTGTTAAGCCTAGTTCCTTGAATAGTTGCAGAGGCCGCAGTTAATGCTTTATGAATCTTTGGGCCTGAGGTTGTAGTGTATGCTTCATGCATCTTTGGACCTGAGGCCGCAGTTTAATATTCAGATAAATAGGTTGTTCATCATTCAGGAGAGGGAGTATACATATCCTTACTTCCTTTGTTCAGTTTTGTTATCAGTTATCAGTTATAATTTAGTTTCAGTTTCAATAGTTATCATTTCAGTTATAAATTATAAATTCTTAGTTATCAGCTCAGTATTAGTTTCAACATTTATAGTTCTTTCTTTCAGTTTCTTTCCATACCAGTGCAATTCAAATGTACTGACGTCCCTTTTGCCTGGGGCCTACATCTCACAATGCAAGTAATGATTTTCAGGTTGACGATTCAGAGCGCTAGGATTCTCATACCAGTTGTTTGGTGGTCCCCATTTCTTTCAGAAATTATAATTATCTTAGAGTTTTCAGTATTTTCAGACAGTCAATGTTTTAAGTACTTCATTAGAGGATTCATAGACTAGAGTAACAGTTAGACAGAGTCACATGCTTTTCATGTTAAGCAATATCGCATACAGATATGTTTCAGACTTGTACTAGTGTTTCTACACTTTTAGTTTTATCATTCAGACTTCCAGTATATCAGCATGCGTTAGTTTATCTTCCGCATTTAGTATGCTATGAAATCACATGTTGATTCGGCCAACCAGCTGGTTCGCTCGGTCACATGTAGTCAGACACCGAGTATCATGTTACATCCAGGCCCAGATTTGGGGCGTGACAAAACTTGGTATCAGAGCACTAGGTTCAAGTGTCATAGGGAGTCCATGAAGCCGTGTCTAGTGGAGTTTCCATGAAATTTAGAGCACTAGGTAGCCTTTTGTTCCTATCGAATTCCAGACGTATCAAATGCCCAAGCGACGTGCAGGTAAAACCCAAGGTCCTAGAGAGGATGATTGCCCATTGGGTGTAATTATGGAGTATAGGTCGGTAATAAGTGAGACTTGAGAGGATGTTGAAAGTGGGATACAATGTATTGTAGTACATATTACAGCATAACCTTATCAGAAAGTACGAAAGCAGTTTTCATGTTTTATGGTTATTAGTTTACCTCAATTACCAGTTGTATCATCTTTTAGTTAGCAAATTTATACTTATTCAGTATGCTAGTTATTAGTTATTTAGTTACCAGATCTCCACTTTTTAGTGTATCCAAATTCTGGTGACTTGTGAGTATACAGTGGTGCCTATGGGTTATATGAGAAAATGTAAGTAATAGTGATTATAGAAAAATCTTTGTATGATATACTCTGAAGGACATGTATATCTATGGTAGTGTATCCGTATGTGTTTTACCTTGCGGAACAATTTATTTTAATTCTCGGAAATGGAACCACTGGTTGGATGATGATACTACAGATGTTAGACCCTACGGTGTAACAGGTTAAGAATTTGACCGCAACTGGAATAGAATTTGTCACGCCCCAACCTCGGGAGGCGCGACCGGCGCTCAATCAAGTGAACCCGACTGAGCAAGCCTTCTTGGACACTCTCTACCTATCTTACTATGATCAAGAAACCATGCTTTCATTTAATTAGATAGTCGGAAAGATCGTATATAACGTTGCTAGTTCATCTTATATTACAAACCTTAAACCATAGTTAAGTTTCGTAAACTTCATACAGTTACAGTTTAAAGGAACAAGAGTTTGGAATTACAACGCAGTTCAGTGACCCCATCTAACACCCGCACATAACCCACACAAACATCTACGGAGCCTCTAAAGATGCAAAAGACAGTTATGATAATACCGGCAACAAGGCCCCGGCTATACCTCAAAAAGTGATAATTTATAACAAAATATATACTGCATAACCCCTGGAAGAAAAGGGGCTCACCAAGGTTGCTGAGAAGAGGGTGCTCCACTACCTACGATTGACACTGTCTGCTATGGAGCCACCTACATCCAATCAAAGATGTAGCGCCCCCAGCAAAAGGGACGTTAGTACCATGGAATAGTACTAGTATGTATAACTAAACACCATCTCATTAGAAAGAACTATCATACAAGAACAAAGAAATCATAAGGATCAACAAAAGCTTTAAACAATCATCACATCATCAAATAAAAGGGATCACATAGCTTTCATATAACTTCCATAGCTTTAGGTTGGGACATTTAATACTGTTACATCATCATTCACAATACCACCGCCTTCTTGCGCGGAGTCCGATCACGACCCGATCGGCTAGGTTGCCTCATTTGAGACATGTACTTCAGTCACAATTTCATTCCCACTTTCTGGTTTCAATATCAGCACAATACCACCATGTGTGCGGCATAGCGTCCGATCACGGCCCGATCGGCTAGGCCATCTTACCAAGATGTTTTTCCTGTTTCATCAATCATCTCATTTCAATCTTTATTTCACATATATCAGTTCATCGGCACTTGGGGCCACAATTATCACATCATACTTGGCACTAGGCCACATTTCATAACTCAAGCTCTTTTCCCCCACATTTCCCATCAATTCCACTTTCAACATTAACCTTGAGATTTAAGATAATAGGCACGTACAAGAGCAATTCAAGTTGTAAGCATAGAGAGGATTTCACATAGTTTGGCATAACAATCTCAATTTAAACTTGACTTGAAATCTAGGTACTTTAGCACATGGTTCACATTCTTCACACATCCTTAAATTACCAAAAATAGCATATTGGAAACATGGAGGCACACCTTTCACATATATTCTTGCAACACCAATTCATTGAAATAGCAAGCACTACATCAATCAAATTTCGGAACTTACAACATTTGTACGGACACCAAGGGAGCTCAATTTCTAAGAAGAGGGGGTTTTAGCCATACATACCTCAATAGAGCTTTCCTTAAATTCTTACAATAATTCCGGAACTCCTAGCAACTTCGATCTATTTTATGAGAATTACAAGTTGAACCAAAAATTAGAGGGACAATCAAGATTCTAGCTCATTTGGGCACATTATCAAGCACTAAGTGTGCATTGTGATTTTAGGACCTTTTTGTAAGAGATTCTATCATCCTACACCCCATTTGTTACATTTTTAGCTCACAATCTCCCCATACCCTTTTATCATACATGAATGCAAGATAATCAACCCTTATACCCATGAACCCACTTGTTAATTACTCATTTTAGTAAGAATTTTGAAATCAAAGGTTAGGGCACAAGTTCTTACCTCTTAGGATGAAGGCTTAATAGCTTTTACTTGATAATCTTCAATGTTTTGGGCAAGGGTTGAATAGTGACTTGGGGAAGATCACTTCCTCCCTCTTGAACTCTTTCTCTCAATTTAAATGTAGTCGAAAATAGCACAAGAGGGTCTAATGGGGTGTTTTTAACGGAATGGGTTCGGGTTTCAAAAGTTAGAATATTGGAGCCCCGACTCAATCTGCGGTCGCATATGCGACCGCATAACTGATATGCGGCCCGCAAAAGGGACCGCAAAAATGGCCCTCAAGACTTGAATATTCTGCCCGGGTATGCGACCAATATGCGGTCCGCACACCTATTATGCGGTCGCATAATGCACCGCAGAACTTGTCACGAGCCGGATTCCCCACCCTCAAGAGTCGTGATGGCGCCTACTCGTAGAAGCTAGGCAAGCCAAATTTAATTACCTTCCGTTTACAACATAGTCCTTTTTAACAATTTATGGCAACAATATAAAAATAACGAAATAAAATAGTAGCGGAAGTCTTAATTATAGAAACTGAATTAAAATGCGGAATAGTCAATATAAGCCTCTACCCAAGACTGGTGTCACAATACTCACGAACTGCTAAGAAATACTAAATACAAATGTCTGAAAGAACACATAAGTTGTTTGTCTCGAATACAAGGAGGCAACAGACTAAAAAGAGAGAATAAGGGAGACGCCGGGCCTGC
>NW_017672705.1:0-41998 GCF_001879085.1 Nicotiana attenuata | reverse complement strand
CTAAGCTTGCCCTTCTTCCTAAATCTCATCACGCCCTTCATAGGCGACACTCGGAGCAATACCCGCTCACCAACCATGAAAGCTACATCTCGAACCTTACGATCTGCATAGCTCTTTTGCCTAGACTGAGCCGAACGAAGCCTATCCTGAATGATCTTGACCTTGTCCAAGGCATCCTGAACCAAATCCGTACCTATCAACCGAGTCTCTCCCGGCTCGAACCATCCAATCGGAGACCGACACCGCCTACCATATAAAGCCTCATAAGGAGCCATCTGGATGCTCGACTGGTAGCTGTTGTTGTAGGCAAACTCCCCTAAAGGCAAGAACTGATCCCACGAACCTCCAAAGTCAATAAAATAAGCCCGGAGCATATCCTCCAAAATCTGAATAGTCCGCCCGGACTGACTGTCCGTCTGGGGATGAAATGCTGTGCTCAACTCAACTCGTGTGCCCAACTCCCACTGGACTGCTCCCCAGAAGCGCGAGGTAAAATGCGTACCCCGGTCCGAAATGATAGACACCGGCACACCATAAAGGCGAACAATCCCCCGGATATAAATCTCAGCTAATCTCTCGGATGAATAGGAGACTGCCACGGGAATGAAATGCGCTGACTTGGTCAGCCTATCCACAATGACCCAAACTGCATCGAACTTCTTCCGGGTCAACGGAAGTCCAGTAACGAAGTCCATAGTGATCCTCTCCCACTTCTACTCGGGAAGCTCAATCCTCTGAAATAAGCCACTAGGCCTCTGATGCTCATACTTAACCTGTTGACAATTCAAACACCGCGCCACATATGCCACAATATCCTTCTTCATTCTACGCCACCAATAATGTTGCCACAAATCCAGATACATCTTCGCGGCGCCTGGATGAATAGAGTACCTGGAACTATGGGCTTCCTCTAAAATCAACTCTCGAAGCCCATCCACATTAGGCACACAAACTCGCCCCTGCAATCTCAAAACTCCATCCGCATCTAAGGTAACATGCTTGGCACCTCCTCGCTACACCGTGTCTCTAAGGACGCACAAATGGGGATCATCAAACTGCCGATCACGGATACGCTCCAATAATGAAGAACGAGCGACCGTGCAAGCTAATACTCGGCTAGGCTCAGAAATATCCAGTCTCACAAATCTATTGGCTAAAGCCTGAACATCCAAAGCAAGCGGCCTCTGACTGACCGGAATATAAGCAAGACTGCCCATACTGGCTGACTTCCTACTCAAAGCATCGGCCACCACATTGGCCTTCCCCGGATGATATAAAATGGTGAAATCATAATCCTTCAACAATTCCAACCATCTCCTTTGCCTCAAATTCAACTCCTTTTGCTTGAACAGGTACCGAAGACTCTTCTGATCAGTGAACACCTCACACGCCACGCCATACAAATAATGCCTCCAAATCTTCAATGCGTGAACTATGGCTGCCAACTCTAAGTCATGCACTAGATAGTTCTTCTCAAGAATCATCAACTGCCTCGAAGCATAGGCAATGACCTTGCCATCCTGCATCAACACTACACCAAGCCCAATACGGGAAGCATCACAATAAACTATATAAGGCCCTGATCCTGTGGGCAAAACCAACACTAGTGCCGTAGTCAGATCTGTCTTGAGCTTCTGAAAGCTCGCCTCACACTCATCCGACCATCTGAACTGGGCACCCTTCTGGGTCAATCTGGTCATCGGGGCTGCAATAGATGAAAATCCCTCCACGAACCGTCTATAATAGCCTACCAACCCCAAGAAACTCCGAATCTCTGTGGCTGATGGTGGTCTAGGCCAGTTCTTGACTGCCTCAATCTTCTTCGGGTCCACCTGAATACCCTCCGCTGATATAACGTGACCCAGAAATGCTACTGAACTCAGCCAGAACTCACATTTGGAGAACTTGGCATATAACTGACTATCCCTCAAAGTCTGAAGAACCACTCTAAGATGCTGCTCGTGCTCCTCCTGGCTGCGGGAGTACACAAAAATATCATCAATAAAGACTATCACGAACATGTCCAAATATGGCCTGAACACTCGGTTCATCAACTCCATAAATGCTGCTGGGGCATTGGTCAACCCAAATGACATGACCAAGAACTCATAATGACCATACCGAGTACGGAAAGCTGTCTTAGGGACATCGGATGCCCTAATCCTCAACTGATGGTGGCCAGATCGCAAGTCAATCTTGGAGAATACCCTGACACCCTGAAGCTGGTCGAACAAATCATCAATCCTCGGCAGTGGATACTTATTCTTAATCGTTACTTTTTTCAATTGCCGGTAATCTATGCACATCCTTATCGATCCCTCCTTCTTCTTGACAAATAACACTGGCGCGCCCCAAGGCGAAACACTGGGTCTAATGAAACCCTTCTCTAGCAAATCCTGCAACTGGTCCTTTAACTCCTTCAGCTCCAGCGGGGCCATACGATATGGCAGGATAGAAATAGGATGGGTGCCCGGAGCCAAATCAATACAGAAATCAATGTCCCTGTCGGGTGGCATGCCCGGCAGGTCTGAAGGGAAGAAATCTGGAAACTCCCGGACAATAGGCACAGAATCTATAGGAGGAACCTCAGCACTGGAATCACGAACATAGGCCAAATAGGCCAGACACCCCTTCTCGACCATACGTCGAGCCTTCACGTACGAAATGACGTTGCAGGTAGAATAACCTGGAGTGCCTCTCCACTCTAAACGAGGCATACCTGGCAACGCTAAGGTCACAGTCTTGGCATGGCAGTCCAAGATAGTGTGATAGGGTGATAGCCAATCCATACCTAATATGATATCGAAGTCAACCATATCTAAGAGCAACAAGTCTACACGGGTCTCAAGGCCCCCAATCACTACAACACACGAACGATGGACTCGGTCGACAACGATAGAGTCACCCACCGGTGTAGACACATATACAGGAATACCCAAAGCATCACTAGGCATGACCATGCATGGTGCGAAATAAGATGAAACATATGAATACGTATACCCTGGGTCAAATAGTACCGAAGCATCTCGATCACAAACCAGAACCGTACCTGTGATGACTNACACTAGTTGTGGCATGCAACCGGATCCATAAATATCATTGTTGCGGCGTGCAACCCGATCCATATCTTTTAACATTGTTGCGGCGCGCAACCCGATCCACAAATATCATTCAATGCACGGCATCACCCTTCGTGCTTTAACACTCTTCCTCACCCAATCAACAATCACAAACAAGGGTAAGAGAAATAATGAAACAAAAATAGAAGCCCCGGCAAGGGTACACAAACCAACAAATAAAACCCGAAAAGGGTATAACATCAATAACCAGAACGTCCCGGCAAGGGAATAAATTGTTAACTCTTCTCTTTCTCTCACTTTCATCTCATATTTCACATTATCACTTGAGCCCACGCTCCAAGGAGTTACTTATCTCATATACCTTTACAATTTGTATGTCAAGCCGAGCCAATGCTCCACGAAGTTTCAAGATCACAATTTCTTTCACAAGGTCTTTACAACATATAGAATTCATCAATTAAGCATGGAAAGCATGTCAACAACCAAACTATTCGCAAGATAAGGACTCACGGTCATGCTAGACACCAATGTATAGATACTCGTCACCATGCCTATACATCGTACTCGACAATTAGCAAGCATCAAATAAGACTCAACTCCTATCCCTCAAGCNGTTATATATATACAGCGGAATCGAAAATACAAGACAAGTAAACAATATGGGAGGGGGAGCATGCTGTGGGGAGAAAACAATATTAATAGTAAATCCAGAATACAATCTAAGGGCAGCTTGGAATTTACAGCGGACACGAAACTAATCCCAAAATAACCACACTTGCATCAATAATTGTTGTGGCGCGCAACCCGATCCCAATGTATAACAACACTGTTGCGGCGTGCAACCCGATCCATAAATATCATTGTTGCGGCGTGCAACCCGATCCATAAGTATCATTGTTGCGGCGTGCAACCCGATTCATATCTTTTAACATTGTTGCGGCGCGCAACCCGATCCATAAGTATCATTGTTGCGGCGTGCAACCCGATCCATATCTTTTAACATTGTTGCGGCGCGCAACCCGATCCACAAATATCATTCAATGCACGGCATCACCCTTCGTGCTTTAACACTCTTCCTCACCCAATCAACAATCACAAACAAGGGTAAGAGAAATAATAAAACAAAAATAGAAGCCCCGGCAAGGGTACACAAACCAACAAATAAAACCCGAAAAGGGTATAACATCAATAACCACAACGTCCCGGCAAGGGAATAAATCGTTAACTCTTCTCTTTCTCTCACTTTCATCTCATATTTCACATTATCACTTGAGCCCACGCTCCAAGGAGTTACTTATCTCATATACCTTCACAATTTGTATGTCAAGCCGAGCCAATGCTCCACGAAGTTTCAAGATCACAATTTCTTTCACAAGGTCTTTACAACATATAGAATTCATCAATTAAGCATGGAAAGCATGTCAACAACCAAACTATTCGCAAGATAAGGACTCACGGTCATGCTAGACACCAATGTATAGATACTCGTCACCATGCCTATACATCGTACTCGACAATTAGCAAGCATCAAATAAGACTCAACTCCTATTCCCTCAAGCTAGGGTTAAACCAAACACTTACCTCAACTTCCACGGCCCAAATCAATCCACAACAACTGCTTTCCCTCTCGAATTCGGCTCCAACTAAATCAAATCTATACAATAATGACTTCATAATATCAATATATGCTAAACAAATCAAACCCAATGTCTAATTATAGGTTTCCAAGCTTTCATCCCAAAATTGCCCCCGGGCCCGCTTGGTCAAAACACGAGGTTCGGACCAAAAACAAATCCCCCATTCACCCACGATCCCGACTATATAATTTATTCTCAAATTCGACCCCAAAACGAGGTCTAAAACAAGAAAAAGTAGACAGCCCTAGTTCTACCCATTTCCCCCAATTTCTACCCTAAATTACATGATTTAAGCTTAGGAATTCAATAAATAATGACGGAAAATGAAGAAAACTAGTTGGGATTTACTAACCCAAGAGATCTTGATGAAAGGAAGCTTCAATGGATGCCTAAGGACCTTGGAGAAGAAGAAACTCGGATGTTTTTATGAAGAAGTCGCGACCACACTGTTCTGAAAATTAAATATAACTGGGCAAAAATTGCCCTTCGCGTTCGCGACAGGAGGGTCGCGTTCGCGAAGGGTAAGAGCTGACAAGCCACGCGTTCGCGAGGGGAAGAGTGCGAACGCGAAGAGGAAAATACTGGGGTCCAAGATTTGGCCTATGCGACGCGTGAGGCCTTATGCGAACGCGATGAGTGAGGGCAATAAGCTTACGCGATCGCGAGATATGGTATGCAAACGCGAACAAGGGGGGCCTAAGGCAACGCGAACGCGAGATAGAGGGTGCGAACGCGAAGAAGAAAAGATCTGTGCAACTGTTGCAGATTTTCTGCAATTTTGCTAAGTCCAAAACCAACCCCGAAACACCTCCGAAACACTCCCGAGCCCTCGGGGCTCCTAACCAAACACATACACTAACTCAACGACATCCTACAAACTTAATCGTGCGATCAAATCGCCAAAATAACATCAAAAACAATTAATCAAACCTCAAAATCAATAGTTTTTCTTCAAACTTCATAACCTTTCAAATTTAGAACTTATAGTACGAAACACGTCAAACGACGTCCGATTTCAACCAAACTTCACAGAAATATCTTAAATCACATATAACACCTGTACCGGGCGCCGGAACCAAAATACGGCCCCGATATCAACACGTTCTAATCAATTTTCATTTCAATTTTCCTTAATAATTTCCAGCAAACAATTTCACACAAAAATTCATTCCTCGGGCTTGGGACCTCGGAATTCGATTCCGGGCATACGCCCAAGTCCCATATTTTCCTACGGACCCTCCAGGACCGTCAAATCACGGGTCCGGGTCCGTTTGCCCAAAATTTTGACCGAAGTCGAATTTAATCAATTTAATATCAAAATTTAGCATTTTTCTCACAGAATTCATATTTAAGCTTTTCGGCTACGCGCCCGGACTGCGCACGCAAATCGAGGCAACCCTAAATGAGGTTTTCAAGGCCTTGGAAGCACGAAATGAGTAAGAAAACAGGTGATGACCCTTTGGGTCGTCACAGAACTGCCCTTCGCAAAAATCCCAAGGAGGTTATGCGAAGACTATGCGGCCCGCATATCGATTATGCGATCGCATAATTGGCCGCATAGTTGTCCTCAAAATTAGCCAACATTCAGCCTCACTCTGCGGCAGATATGCGGCCCGCATTGCTATTATGTGGCCGCATAATGGGCCGCAGAAATGCGCTCTTCTGAAAAACTTTTTTCCTTAACTTTTTAATGCATGGATCAATCAAAAGGTACGAAGCTCGCCGCGAAGAATTTTATAAATTTCTAACACATATTCCTAACTAGGCACAACGAGATTTTGGGTTTTTGAGTAAAAATTTCACGGGGCCTTACAAAATTGGTCACAATAGTTTTGGATAGAGAAGAGCCTAAGGCAAAATTCCTAGGAGTCAGAAATGTTTAATATTTCCGGAGATTTATTTTTGATACGACTCATGCATATGACTAAGAAGATATTATGTATTAATTGAGGACCAAGAGCGACGTTATTTAATTTCAGGGAATGATTTTAAGTTGTTCAGATTTATTCATACTAGAACTAGAAAGTACCAAGTTAGTAAGTTACTATAAGAAGCAGCTATTATTGTGAGATAAAGGATATGACAATTCCCCTTAAGTTCTGTGACTAAGGTTTACCCCGAATGTTTATAGTCTGATATGATTTCAAAGTATATAGAAACGTTAGGGGTTAGATATTCCAATTTTTTTTAAGACAAATGATATTTCCCTAAGTGTGATCCATGTACATAGTTCAAAAAGAATGATCGTGTGTGGTAGTAGAATGTGGTCAGATGATGAGGGAAGTTAGGATTAACCTTATGCTTCACTTTAGTTATTCAAAGCAGGAGAAGAAAATATGATGCTAGCAGGTGGTTAGTAAAAGCATAGTCAGTAAGTTTTGAGTAGATACAACAAAGCAATTTCAGCAGAGCTAGTAGAGGTACAATTTGATTTACATATCCAGGTTAACTCTAGTGAGTGGATGACAATTTGAAATACCGAACGTGTGTTAGAACCCAAAGAGTTTAAGTTGAACCCGAAGTGCAGTGACAGTGACGGTGGAAGAATATAAAAAAAAATCAGCTAGGCAATAAGAGAGACAACTACAGAATAATAGCCTTTAAGAATTATCGAAAAAGGGTCTCCCCGGATTGTCAGTGTGAGCAAAGTTAAATCATTAAGATTGTGTATGATAGTTATGAATACATTAGCCTTCCGTTTATGTGAATAATTTAGTTTTTCCTAGTAAGAAAGATTGCTCAGGAGTAGGTTGGAAAATGAGTCATCATTGACATAAAGTGCTAAGAATTGCAGAAGAAAAGGAAAGTTATTTGGATCCCAACAAAAAGGGAGAAGGATTCGCAAGTACAAGACCTTAACCTTTGTCTAAGGGGTAGATGTGAAAATTTTCAGTAAATCCAATTATAGATTTGAAACCCGAATAGCTAGCATGGGATATGAAAAAGAAAATCAGTTCGATAATGAGGGAAAATTATATAATTACCACTTGGAATATGTGTAGCATGTGTAAGAAACATAAAGTGAGTAGAATGATCACCGAGCTTAATTATTGATGATAAAGTGGTCACAGAAAAACTATAAAAATCATGCCCAGTTATGTATTACGAGGGTGGTACCATTGCACGAGATTCTAATCTTCGAAGTACCGGTCAAAGACATAGCTTACAACAATACTATAAGTGTTTTCAAGAAGTGTTTAAGAAGATAATCAAGTGTGGGAAATATAACTCAAGATTAAGGTAGATAAGAGAACTCTGGTGAAAGAAGTTCACCGCTTAGCACAACTAGGAGTTCAATTTGCGTACTCCAAAGATAGTAGAGTTGTTGTCTGGAATATGACTTGTTCCTCCTTAGTAGCCGAAGTGAGGAGAAATCGTTTGATGATCCCTACTTGTTGTAGTTGAAAGATGGGATTCACAAGCATAAGATGATGGCTTTTAAACAAGGGGGAGATGATAGTACTTTAAGGTACCACGATATATTGTGTGTTCCAACCATAGATGGACTTAGTGAGGGAGGAAGATGTTAGAAGCCCATAATTCCAGGTATTCTATCCACCCAGGTTCCCCGGAGATGTATCATAATCTCAAGGAGATTTATTGGTGGAACGACATGAAAAAGAACATCGCAAAATTTGTTGCCAAGTATATGAATTGTCAGCAAGTGAAAGTCGAGCAGCAGAAAACCATGTGTTTACCTCACAATACACATATCCTTTAGTGGAGATCATAAGTATGGACCTTATAATAGGGTTATCTCGCTCAATATAAAAGCATGATTTGTATGGGTGAAGGTGCAGATCGCCAATAGCTTGGTTCGAAGTTGGCGAAGCAGAGTTGTTGGGACCAGATTTGGTCTATCAAGCTATGGAGAAATTAAAATTGATTCAAGAACATTTGAAAATGGCTCGGAGTCGCCAAAAGTCTTATTCGGATGTGCAACATAGAGACTTACAGTTTCAAGTTTATGATTGGGTGTTTCTGAAAGTTTTGCCCATAAAAGGTGTTATAAGATTTGGGAAGAAAGGAAAGCTCAGTCCCAGATACATTGAGCCATATAACATCCTATGAAGGATTGGGCAAGTAGCTTACGAGTTAGAGTTACTGCCAGAATCGGTGGTTGTACACCCAGTATTTCACGTGCCATGATATAACGTTCGAGTTTTCAGTATTCAGATCTTATGTCAGAATAATTATGTTTCCAGTACTCAGATATCATGTTAGAACATTCATGTCTGTTCAGTACTCAGATACTCATGTTAGTCCAGTGATCAAATATTCATGCCAGCTTAGTACTCCGTTATTAATGTCAGTTTAGTGATCAGATATTCATGTCAGTTCAGTACTCGATTATTCGTGCCAGTTCAGTATTCATATATCCACGTTAGTTCAGAATTCACGTATCCATAATAGACAAGTGTTCATGTATATGTTTCATGTTATGCGTTTTATGATGCCCTATGGAGCTAGTGTTATGCTCTGTTAGCTGGTAGGTATTTTGGAGAAATGTCGAAGGTAGCTATCCTTCTCATTCAGAACTTATATTATAATGTCCATGTCTTTCAGTATTCAGCCAGCTCAGTGTTTAATCAGTTCAATAGCCATGCAATTTAGTAGCTATTCAGTTAAATATCTCAACACATCAGTAATCATGTATTCATTCAGTTTAGTATGCATATGTTCCAGGAAGTACAGTGTTTGTATGTTTCCATCAGTCCCGTTTAAGGTCTAAAGTAAGACATAGTTACAATCAGAACAATCATTCGAGGGCGAATGATCCCAAGGGGGGAGATAATGTAACACTCCATAAATTCAGATTAGTTGTGGATGCATTAAATGAGTATTAATGTGACCTTCTAGACATGTGAATTCCTGTTGGGATGAGTATGCGTGGAAACAATTGTTTTAGAATCAAGATCGAGAGTGAGGTGCATAAAATTTGATAAAATGGCCTAAGTTTATGGGAGGTACGTTTTATAGTCAGACAGTGCAAGACCATAAAAACTCACGGCCATAGACAGTGCAAGGCACTGTCCAGGGCATTAACATCAGCGCCCCTGACAGTGCAAGGCACTGTAACATCAACGCCCCTGACAGTTCAAGGCACTGTAACCTCAGCGCCCTAGATAGTGCAAGGCACTGTAACTTCAACGCCCCAGAATGGTACAAGCACTGTAGTTTTGGCGCCTCTTATGGCACCTTGCACAGTTATTTTGGCGCCTCTGATGGTGCCTCGCGCCGACGTTGTTTATCCGAGCTATTTTTATTTTCCTCCTCAATTTTGGGACGTTTTCACTTATTTAAAAGCTCTACCTCGTTCTCCCACACCCCAAACATGAAAACCTACTCTAGAAAGGGGAGCTCCCCAAGGTCCCTCAATCATCCAAGGTAAGTTCTAACGATAATTCTAAGTTAATTTCAATTCTCCAACACCTTATTAACATGGGTAAATCCGTCCAATCATTAGATATTCAATCGAGACACCATTGTTGAGAAAGGAAACCCTAGAACTCGAATTCAAGAGGAGTGAACTTCGAAAAGGTAATGCTTCTACTCCCTAATCATTATAACTATGAATTGATGAGTTTTTGGTAGGATAGTAAATGGGTTTGATAATGAGAACCATAAGAACTATGCTAGGGTTTTGGATTGTTGACTTATGATTGTTGAAAATATTTGGGTGATAAGAAATGGTGTTAGTTAAATCTATTTGGGATTGAAGAATCACCTAGAAGTAGTAGAATGAGAACTTGGTGAAGAAGAGAACAATTACTATGGACTATGAGGCTTTACGGCCATAAGGTGTTTGATAAAGTGCGTAAGTGACTTAATCATGAGCATTAATGCTAATAATGGTTCCTCTTGATATATATTGCCATAGATTATCGTTGAAAGAGGCGACGAAACATTATGACACGCTTAAAAATCCAAACTCAAGGTATGTGAGGCAAACTCTCTATGTTTGGGAATGTTAATAATTCTCCCTAAAATATGTTTCCTTTACGACGTTACTAATTGTCTCATAAATATTGTTAAGACTAGTTCCTTGAATAGTTGTAGAACTTCTATTCTCTTGCTTCATAACTCGTTCGTGACTTTCATTCTGAACATTGTGACCTCAGTTCATATTTAATATATACTTGGGTTTGATGTCCGCGAGTCTCAGTATAGCTTACTTAGCATGTCATAAAAAGTTGAAGTTTCAGTGTTCATAATTAGTTCAAGAATACATGTCTCGGTCTAGTCCTATTCAGTATTCTAGTATCATGTAACTCAGAATGATTCAATATTTCAGTATCATGTATTGCAGTATGATTCTTAGTTCCCAATTTGAAATCCCTGAATGTTGAATACCTGCATTTGGGTATGCTTTTTGCACCTTTGGGCCTGAGGCCGCACTTAATGCCCGAGACCTGCATCTCACGATGCAGGTAATGATTTACAGGTTGACGATTCAGAGCGCTAGGATTCTCGTACCAACTGTTTGGTAATCCACAATTCTCTGGGGGATTATAATTATCTTACAGTCTTCAGTATTTTCAGACAGCCAATGTTCTCAGTACTTCATTAGATGCTTCATAGACTAGAGTAACAGTTAAACAGAGTCACAAGCATTTCATGTTAAGCAATGTTGGATAAAGATATGTTTCAGACTTGTACTAGTGTTTCCACACTTTTATTTTTATCATTTAGACTTTCAGTATATCAGCATGTGTTAGTTTATCTTCCGCATTTAGTATGTTATGATATCACATGCTTATTCAGCCAGCCAGTTAGTTTGCTCGGTCACATGTAGTCAGGTACCGAGTGTCGTGTTACGTCCAGGCCTAGATTCGGGGCGTGACATGCAAGGTAGAAGCGACTGCCCCAGCTGCGTGTATCCATGGTTGTCCCAACAACAGGTTGTAGGTGGCGGATATGTCTAGCACTTGGAATTTAACATCAAAATAGGTCGGTCCCATATGTAGATCAAGGTTTATTTCTCCGCTAGTGGCTCTCTAAGATCGATCGAACGCTTTCATATTCATGGTTCCCATCCGTATCTCATGCAAGCCTTTACCTAATCTTTTCAGAATGGTCAGTGGGCATATGTTCAGGCTCGAACCTCCATCTATTAGGACCCTGGCAATGAACTTGTCTTCAAATTGACAGTGATGTGATGCTTTGTTGTGGCTCAACCCTTCTGGCATTAACTCATCTTCATGGAAAGTAATCTTGTGACTCTCCAGCACATGTCAACCATGTTAGCTATCTCCCGCCTAGTGATGCCAACGGGCACATAAGCTTGGCTTAACACTTTCATCAAGGCATTCTTGTGTGTGTCTAAATTTTGCAACAGTGACAAAATAGATATCAGGGCGGGAGTCTTGTTCAGTTGATCAACAACAAATTATTCTCTCTCCTCTACTTTCCGCCGAAGATCATCAGTGCTCGTCTCAACGACAGGTGGCATAGATGCAGCTTCTTTGCTTGTTCCTCCAAGATTCTCAGGTGTGTAAACTCTGCTAGTTCTAGTCATACCTTGTGCAGCACCTGTCTCTTCCATCTTTGCTTTTCCCTTTCTCTTTGCCTCCGCAACATCATCCCTTGAGACGTTTTCAGACTTATAAGATGATGGGGTAGCTACCATCACAGTGAAAGGTGTAGCTACCGCGACCTCAAACGGTGTCTGGATTTGCACCACAATCGGCGAGAGGGTGACAGGAGATGTTTTGGGAGTATCCCCCTCTCGAAAAAGTCCAAAGGATTCCACCTGATCCCATTCCTCATGAGTTTTTATCACATTCACTCCCTCGCCTCTATGATCCGGGAGAGGGTTATTACGGATATTTGGCGCAGCTTCCTTTGCTTGTATAACCTTAGTGTCGATCAGTGTATAAATCTTGTCCTCTAACATTCGACATTCTTCAATGGTATGACCCTTCATGCCTTAGTGATAGGCGCAAGTTTTGTTGGGGTTAACCCACTGGGAAGGGTTCTCAAAAGCAACATCAGGAATAAGGGTGACATAACCAGCGGCCTTTAGTCTCTCATATAGTTGGGATATGGGTTCATCGATTGGGGTGTATTGTCTGGGAGCTCTGCGGTTAAAGTTTGGTCGTGGCTTTAGGTAGTTTTAGCGGGAGGGTAGAGGTGAATGGTAATATGCAGGTTGGGTGTTATAGGCTTGGTAGGTGGTGGTAGGGTATTGATATTTTGGAGGTGATGGTTGATATGTGGGTGGAGGTGTTTGGTATGTAAGGGCAGACTTAGGGCGCTGGGCCTCTATTACGACATCCAATTCCTCTTCTTCGAAATGCCCCTGATTGCAAGGCTTTGTTTGTGGCTTGCAGTGCCTCGAAATTAGTCATCATCCTGTTCTTGATTCCTTCTTCTATCCTTGCTCCTAACTTGATGATGTCTGATAACTTGTGATTCTCGAGAACCATCACCCTTTCATAGTACTCCGGATCTTGAGCTCTAACAAAGAACTTGTTCATCTGTTCTTCTTCCAGTGCTGGCCTTACCTTGGCGGCCTCTGATCTCCAAGGAGCAGCATACCCACGGAAGGTTTCTGTCTGCTTCTTCTTGAGGTTTTGAATGTAAATGTCTGGCGCCTTTTTTATATTGAACCTAAATCTGTCCATGAAATCCGACTCCATACTCACCCAATTTGCCCATTTCTTCGGATTCTGATTTATATACCAAGATAATGCGTCTCCTGTAAGACTACGCATCAACAGTTTCATGCAGATTTGTTCATTCTTACCTACTCCTACAAGCTTGTCGTAGTAAGTTTGAGATGCACTTTTGGTCACCAGTGCCATCAAATATTTCAAACTTGGGAGGTTTGTAGCTCTCCGGCAATTCTACATCTGGCTGGATACACAAATCTTCATAGTTTAAACCTTCAAAACCTTTCCCACCTTCTGACTCTCCCTGTCAGTTTCTTGAGTTCTTTTGATATGTTTTGAATGTGTAGGTCCTTCTCGGTCGGATCAGGCATGTATAGAGTTTGTTGCAGGGTACAGAGTAAGGTTTCCACTTATATCGGGTAACCTCGATGAGTTCCTGGAACTTGGGTATATGTGTGATCATTGACTGAAGTTTCAGGGGGATCGGAGGTAGGTTGTGGTGCGTTTTGAGGAGTGTGATAAGTGGTGGTTTATGGATATTGGGTCCGATGATGGTCGTGTTGTTGAGGGATTTGCACTGGTAGTGGGTTAAGGTTTTGAGGAGATATGGGATTGTGATACTGGTGCGATGCAGGAGGATTCGGAGGTATGGGTGGTGGATTATGGTTTTATGTGTTTTTTTATGGTGTTTGGTTCTGAGTGATTATGTTTTGTTGGTTGATGTCAGGAATATTTAGAGTAAGGAAAAGGTTTGCTAGATTTGGGACCTGCTCAAGCTCCCCTGCAGCTCCAGGATTTTTTGCTCCAAACGTAAGGCCAACTCATTCTGTCCCAGCGTACTTCTCCCGTATGAGGTTTCAACATTTTTCGCCATAGTAGCATCTTCTTTTCGAATACCGCTTAAATCATCCATCTTCCTTTTTTCCTTTGCCTTTTCTTTTCGAGTTGCTAGGTGGAGGTCCTCTGGATTTGGTGTGGTATGCTGATGATGCCAGTATACACTAACCAACCTCTAGGAAGGGAAATAATAAAAGAAATAAAAAGAAAAAGGTACCCAAGTTAGTAAGACAAAGTAAAAGAGTGTATATTTAAAGATGTATCACATACGGTCATGCAATAATTCGCGTCCTAACTTTGGGGACCTCATTGTGCCTAAGGTAGGCCTAAACGACACATAGACTTGGAGAAACTTCATGCCAACGTTTGCTTCATTTCATTAGTGCGAAAATAAGCCAAAATATTCTTTCACTAAATCGACAATAATAATTACAAGTCACTAATGGAATCAAGCCTTATTACATCGAAATCTAATCTAATCTAGTAAGCAGTAAAGACTATCATTTCCTAGTCTACTTGGTCCCTGAAAGACCCTCTCCATTCTTGGCTCTCTTGACCCCTTTAATCACATTTCCCAATCGCGCATGTCTAGTAGCAAGTAAGCCTTTTCTAGCATCCCTCCTTCATAATCGTCAATGCCTTGACAAACCCAAATCCTCTTTCTCATCTTCCCTTCTAGCTCCATCAATCTTTGCTCTAGATATTCTAAACTCTCTATTGACTTATTGGCGATCTCTTTCCATTCTATATCGCCTCCATATTCACTTTATGTTGTTCCAGATGTTTAGCTTTGGACTCGAACACCCTTTTACAAAGCCTCTTATACTTCACCTGCGCTTCAGCCACCTCATCTACGATCCTGTCTTTCAGATTGACTCCCGGTTCGACGTCCCCAACTATGTCATCTTTCAACCATGAGAGATAGTAGTACATATTACTAGCGAGATACATGTATGGCTCAATAGTCTCTCCTTCCAAACGATCTTTTGGTTCCACATGTGTTGTGCTTCAAACTTGAATGGGATTACATCCCCTTTGAAATCTGCCTTATATTGAACCATGTTGGAAACCTGAGGTATGACTTGTTTCCTTCCAGCTTGCCTCATTATCCTTATAGGAGCGTAAGGGTATATGTCTTGCAGCCCGATAAGCACTAAGTGAGTAGTTCCTTTGGATCTGATAATCAACTCACTACTAGGAAACCATTCAAACATCCAATGCACTTGCTCGTCTGTCAGATTGCTGAAGAGACGTACCCAGCCTACAGCATTTCCAAGCTTTGCAAACCTATCTAGAATGAATGTCATTTTCTTTGCATGATGATTGGCTATGTACTCATTTAGTGGCCTTCGTCGAAGTTCTTGCAATAATCACCCCACTGAAAGTGTTCCAGAAGCCAAACTTGTAGTTAGATATTACAACTCTCAAAGTGTCCAGACTCATGCTTGCACCGAGCCAGAGCACGGTACATCTCAGCTAAGATCATCGGGATGATAATGTACTTTTGCCCTTCGATACCCTCCATTAAGTAACTGGTGACCATGGCTAAGCCAGTATGAATTCTCCCCCCTTGCAGCGGAAAGATCAATAGGCCCAAGAAATAGGCTATGAAAACATAAACCCGGCGGTGCACCATCCCAAAGAGGTAATGAATAGCTTCTCATGATGAAGGCAATATGATTTTCTATTCCCATAAAACTTATAGTGAAATTCAAAGGGGATGTATGATTTCTTGAGACAGACCAGCTCATCATTTTTCTTAAAACCCAACATCTTCAGAAAATAGCATGGAGCGCGATTCTCTGGCACCAATAGTCCTGGACTATCCCATGGTAACTTGGCGAAACCCCCTATTTCTTCCAGGAGTGGAGTCATTTCTATATCGCCAAATCGAATAACAACTCTCTTCTCATCCCAGAACATGGTAGCAACTTTGATCAGTTCTCTATTTGATCGAATGTTCAGCAAATATGACAGTCACCAAGTACTCTCCTCACATGGTTTCTATCACAGTGTGCAAGATCTTTCCACCAGTCAATTAGCAAAGGCGGGATTTCGAACTTCATTTTTTGTAAATAAACAAAAATTAGCCCTTTTCCCCTCAACATTCGGCTTATTTACGCAATAATGATCAACATATTGGCA
Source organism: Nicotiana attenuata (assembly GCF_001879085.1). Classification (NCBI taxonomy): domain Eukaryota; kingdom Viridiplantae; phylum Streptophyta; class Magnoliopsida; order Solanales; family Solanaceae; genus Nicotiana; species Nicotiana attenuata. The sequence goes on along the minus strand of NW_017672705.1, from coordinate 25,684 downwards.
AATTTTCTCCAAGCAATGCACATAATATGATGGTGTCTTTTGGGATTATGGAAATCCCGTTGGATTTTGGACAAGGTTCATCTAAGCAGGTTGTTACGCCAATGACGTCTCAGTCGGTACTAAGTTTAACATGATGCATGTACATTTCAAATCAGAGTGTGGTTTCTAGAAAGGTCTAGGTTGGTACTCTCAAGTGGATAACTTAAGAGAGAAAGGCGTAGGACCGTCGACTGCACCGCTGATCGACTAGTCTACAGCAAATAAGCCTTTCCGGTTTAAAAGGGTGATTTCAGGAAAGCGCGGAAACTCATCAAGCGCCGCTATGTTGATAATAAGCACGAGTGGAGTATAATGTGGAGAATGTTTTATGCAGAAATAGTAACATGTTGCCAAGTATTTGCATGTTAAAAGTGGATAAAAATAGTAAATAATATGGTAAAGATGAACATGAGGAGGAAAAGAAGAGAAGAGAAAAGAAAGACAAAAGAGAGAAGTCAGTTTAACTCATGAAAATGTGCAAGAACGTAATGAAGCAAATAGGAAAATAGGGAAGGGAGAGTCATGATATAGCAGTCTTAGACAAGATGAAAGAAACGAGGAGAGGGCGTTCATGTCACAACAATTTAAGCAAATAAAAGGAAATAAGGTAGGGGATGTACATGTCATATTAATTTAAACAAATAACGGAAGATAAGGGAATGAATGTACTTGTCATCAAGTATATCTCTTAATCCACATAAGTCAACTTTGTTATGGTAAGAGCTTATGTTTATCCCCAGCAGAGTCGCCATGCCGTCGTGCCCCTTTTTCTCTCGAAAGCGGGTTTCGACGTTTGACAACTATTTTAAAGGAGGTGTTAAAAGAGAAGAGTCTCCACCTAACGATTTTTAAGGTGCGTTAGGGCACCTATTTTCAAATAACTCTGTTAGAACTAGTCTATGCCACTAGAGATCGGGTAAAGGATCAAGTTACCTTAAAGAGAAGGTGTTAGGCACTCTTCGAGGTCCATAATTGTCGGTCCCGGCCAAAGTTTACACTGTGCGGATTATTGGATTAAAATTTTCCAAGGAAGACATGGAATTTAAAGGTTCTATTATGAGCATGTGCAAAGAAAATCGGGCAATAATCAATATTAGTCTTAAGGGGTTACAAGGTACAACTATTCTATATTTGATGACTAAGTGTGAACAACAAACATAAAAGAAGGGGGGCCCTAAGTTTTCTAGCCTAAAGGATCACCCCATGCAACATAAATAATACTTCGCGACTCCCTTAAGGTAGGGGTTGCTCATATTATTCAGCGGGCACAGACTATTATCTCCTGCTACCATATTACTATGTTAAAGTTGTTTACTTAAAGGCATTCTAATTCAATTCTAAGTTGTGTCCTATGTGTGCACTACCCGTCCCATGCCTGTGGTCTAAGAGGCTTTGGACCTTCTATTAGGTGGTTCTAGACTCTACATAGGATGATCAAAAATGAGAAAACTAGTGCACATTCACAACATATAGAACTAGACATAAATGCAAGAAAAAACTCCAGTTAACTTCCACGCATAAACAACAAATGCATGCGGCAGATAAGGCAGTAGACAGTTTTTAGAATTAAGACGCATTAGAGGCGTTAAGTCCTATAGGCATGGTTTATATGCGATTCTGATTTTCAACGGCGTCCATGCAGCGTTACAACTTTAAGCTAACTGATTGCAGATTAAAGGCATTAAAACCTATAGGCATGACATCTATATTATTCACGCAATGCGGCAGTGAAACGATCCAAGAATTCCGAATTACTAGTGCTGATTTTATAGACATGTTTCTTAGGCAGGTGACAATATCATATAGGCAGTATTTCTAACAGTTGATAATTGAAATTGTTTTAATAATACTTTATCCCTATTGGCATGTCATCTAAGTGCGGCAATACAATGAAGCAACAAAAGTAATTAGTTGATCAAGATCCTATAGTCATGATATCTAGATGAGCAGTATGCTAAAAGCAATAAAAGCGATTGACCAATTAATTAGTTGGGGTCCTATAGACATGGTATCTAGATTAACAAAGCATATGCTATTACATCCTATAGGCATGCCGTCTAAGTGTGGTCAGTAGTATAGAAATCAGTATGGCAAATACTTGGACTAACATGCATGAGTAGTGTACAAGTGAAGTGTGCATGATCCCAATAGGTATGATTTCTATGAGTGTGTAGAATGTGAGCACGTCAAACGAATAGCAAATAAGGCATTTTTAAATCCTATAGGCAAATTTTTTACTCGTTCATGCGAGAATCAGAATACCCCGACCCCATGTTCACTAATGTCCCCATCATTTAGTTTTACTAGTTATTACAGAACATATTGAATAACTACAGGCCTGTCGCGTCCCCTTTTTCTCGCAAAATCGGGTTTCGATATTTTTGGGACAACTCTTTTTTTGAGGGTAGGGAATTGGAAGAGTCGTCACCTAACGGATTAAGGTGCTTTAGGGCACCTAGAGCAATTAACTCATATAACCAGTTTACATTACCAGAGATCGGGTAAGGGCTCAAAATTACCTTGAGGGGAAGGTGTTAGGCACCCCTCGAGGTAGTGGATCCTGGCCGAACTTAAATTAAGGGAATTAGTCTTAAAAGGGGAAGAAAACAATTTGGACAAATACAATATTCAATTTATTTTAAACAGGAGTATAGGGGGTGGTCCTAAGTTTTTTAGCCTATAGGATCATTCCATGCAATACTTTTTAACTCCCTCAAGTCGGGGTGCTACTCATAGCATTAGCGCACGGGCTATCATCTCCTTACTACCCAATTACTATCTTTAAGTTGTTACTTAAGCGCACTAGTTGATTCTAAACCGTACCCTATGCGTGCACTACCCGTCCCTTACCTATGGCCCTGGAGGTATTACGAACTGTATTTGGGATGGGTCTAGACCAACCTATGTTATTAAAAAATGTGAAATCTAAGCGGCAAACAAAAGCAAATAGGACTTTCAGATAAAGAGCAAGTATAGGCTCGTATTGACCTCCACACATAGGCAACAAAGCACACAGTTCAATCAGCAAATTTCGTTAACTTAGAAATCCTATAGGCAGGATATCTATGTGAGAAAACTGAGTGCAGAGACAACTTTGTTAAAGCGGGCATTAGGACCTATTTTGTTTGCCTACTGATTTTCATCAGCATGAATCTGGACACTTCAGGCAATAATGTGTCACAATTATAAACCTAGAATCATTATTAAGTCCTATAGATACGTTGCCCAAGTGATTGACAATGATGATTGAATTCAGAACAGGATCCTATAGGCATGATTTCCACGAGCTTATTAATTACTGACCTATAGACATGGTTTCTAAGCATAGCACTGATTTTAACTCGTAAAATTAGATTTTATTTCCTACAAGCATGCTTTCTAATTACTGAATTGACTTAACCCTTATAGACATGATTTCTAAATTGGAAATTATTTTTTAGTCCTATAGGCATGATATCTATTAATTGTGTACGGGCAGAAATTTAACAAATTGCCAGGACGGACAGTTAATTCAAACAACAAGACCCTATAGGCATGCTTGCTAATGCACATTTGTTGAAAACATGTATAGATCCTATGAACAAGATTTCTAATGTACAGAATTGAACGGAAGTCCTATAAGCAGGATCTCTAGTATGCAAATGTAAAATACAGAATCAACACGATCACGAAAGTCCCATAGGCGGGATTTCTAAACACAATGTAATACTCACATAATTCAGTCAACATAATTAAATCCTATAGGCTGGATTTCTACCCAGTTTTAACAAAAGATATAAGAAGAACCCCCCAGCTTTACTAAATATCCCCAAATCTGTTATTACATAGTTATTATAGACTAGAATAGCCAAATGAATTACATAATGGTATCAGTTACACTATAGGGAGCCTTCACAGGCCTAAATAAACCTGGGAACCAGGCCTTCCACAAAGCAGCTTTGAAGCATAGCAATGATTCATCCACAGCACATTACAACCAAGCTTCCAGTGTGTCAAAGTTCCCAAGGGCCTCAGGGACCCCGGGCAATGCTCACACCAAAACCACACATTCATAAAAGAGTTCATGAGAGAATGGAAGACCAGACCCCCAGTGTGTCAGAGTTCAAAGGAGTCTCAAGGACCCTAAGCAGTGGTCACACTAGGGTGGTTGAGAACCTAAGGGACAAAGAGTATATAAAAGAGAGAAGCGGCAGGCTTTAAAAATAGTTGGATTTCAGAAAAACAGGATTCAAAACATAGAATTGCAGGTAGAACTGCACCAAGGAAACATACAAAATTCATGCTTAAACACATAGTTCAAATAAATTGAAGTCTAGTTAAGCTAAGTACTCATGCTGGACAAACATGGTTTAATCACAGCAACAATTAGGTAGAAATGATTAAACTGGTCATACAGATGAATTACACAGGCAGGGCGTATGAGTTAAGCAACAAGCTAACTGATTACATGCTTGTAATGTGCAAAGTTCAAAACAGGTGCAGAATTAACAAAAATGCATGAAACAGGTTGAACCTTAGGCTAAACTTGAAAGGGATGCATATTATTCAGAACAAAATAGTCCTAAGTTAACAATATTGCTAGATGAGATCACATAATCACATAAAGGACAGAGTCATGCTAGGAATTGAAGAAGACTAGTCAAGCAAAGCATAGAGAATGGAACTGCAAAGGTTAGGGCATACGAGTTAAGTGAGAAAGCAAGTAAGTATACCACAGCAATGAGGTTCCAGAATAATTTTGGCCTTTGCTTTCAGCCGGCCAAAATCAAGAGACACTTAGCACAGAAATCATAACAAGAGAGAGCAAGAGAGCTTAAGTTTTAGTAGTGAGAATAGGAGAATTTGAGTCTTGTCCTAAAGGGGAATGGGGGAAGGGTTTAAATAGTACTCAACTAGGTAGATAAACAAGGTAATGAATCAGTCTTACACAAATAAGGAATGGGAATAACTCTAAAATAATTCAAAGTCGGAGTTCAATCAACTAGCAGCATATAATCAGGCCAGTACCACTTAAATTAGGGAAAATATTATACATAATCAATCAATGTTCAAGTACCAGATCAAATAAGGTAAGGAAATAATGAGAACGGGTAAATCAAACCAGAAAAGAAAATATCAGTACCATACAAGAAGGGAAAGACTAAAATCTCCTAATTTGGGGTAAATAAAATTAGTCTGCAATTAACGCCAGAGTTAAGGACAAATAGACAGAATCATTAAGAGAAGTAATTAAATAATCGAAATCCTAGAAAAATAGGCAAAAATACAAAGACATATAGATGGAAATAATTAGGGTAAATGAAATCTGTCAGAAGTAAGAAAGGAAACCGCGATAGATACATATAGATGAAACAACATATTTGGTTCATCTTTGAAAATTAGAACCATAATTTTAGGGTAAATAAAATCGATCAGAAATAGTGGAGAAACTACGAAACACAGAGATAGAGATATCGAAACATTAAAGGAAAAATACTAAAAAATGAAAATCATTTTAGATCTGGAAAGATCTAAACCCTAATTTTAGGGTAAGCAAAAGATTCAACCAAAAATAGACAGATTCGATGAGTAATAGAGAAAATATGGATGGGGAATAACATAAAACAACATAAATCGGACCAATTCTGGTCCGAATCAAAATATGAAACCCTAACTGAAAGATACGAAAATATTCGTACTCACAGGGGTTAGGATGAACATAGATGGAAATAATTACAATATAAGAGATCTTGAACGAGATCTGGTTCGAATCACTCGAGGTCAACTTGCCATTTGAGGAAAACCAGTTTAAGTAACATCAAAGACGGATATTAGGTAAAGAAGTAAGACCAGATATGGTGAGGAATCAAAGAATGATTCCATTTCTGGATAGGAACCATAGGAGAATGGTGACGGCGGGTTAGGGTTTGAGAGGTGAGGGAGAGACGAGAGGATTCAATGACGGCGGATGGTGTATAATGAATTAGCGTTAGGGCGTTGGTTAATTAAAAGGGTATGGGTGATTAGAAGCCGTTGATCTTCTGAGATCAACGGCTAGGATTAGATTATGGCCGGGCGGGTTAATTTGGACGGGTTTGGGTCTGGGTTGGATGGGTATGGGGTATTGGGCTGGTTAATGTATTGGGCTGGGGTAATTGGGTTAGGCTAGGTCCGAAATTGGGTTTTTTTAGGGGCTAGATTTTAAATACCTAATTAAATCAGTGAAGTAATTTATAAAAATAATTAATAAATGGTAAAAATGTCATTTGTGCATGAAAATAATTTAAAATAATTACTTAACATATTAAAAATATAAAAAGTCATTTTTTGTATAGATAATATAATTATGCATATACATGGGCTATTATTGCAAAAAATGCAATTCTAGCCTCAAAAAATGCAAATGTAATTAAAAAATGCAATTAAAATAGTTAAGCACTATATGGGAATAAATAATAAATTTAGATGATTAAATTATCATAAAATAATATGAGAGATAATTATTGGATATTCGTATAATAAAAATGCTGAAATAAATTGATTTAAAGCATTTTAAAATTATAGGAAAATTGTAAAAACACTTATGCATGTTTGTGAATCTAATAATAATGCATGTGCACTAATTTAAAAATGTATATGCATATTAAAATATATGAGGGAAAAATTGGGTATCAACAGCTGCCCTTCTTTGCCCGGGAAGGATGAAAGTTGTCAGGTAAAGAAATGATGACCGATTTTGACCGAATGGGGTTTTTTTGAAAAAAATAGGCCAAAATCTGGTCTCTGAGCTGCCTATATATCCCTGGTTTTACAGGAATCAGGTCGTGTGTAGTTCTGGACCAAACGATGAGTGAAACCGATGGAATTGTTATAGGAACGGTCGTGTGTTTCAGAAAGGGTTCTTTTGGGAAGGATAGTATCGAATGGATTTATGCGGAGTTGGGAATGTAAATCTGAAACGTAACGGGTGTATCACAGGGCAGATATCTGAACGGTCATAGAGTAAAGGCGAGTAATTAATGGGAATCGGTTACGTTTGAAATAATGGCAGGGTGTGAATGGTATGAGCGGAAACCGGAGCGAAGGTTGCTCCCGTTTGAAGAGCGGTTACTTCCTGGATCACCTGCAAAACTCAAAAACACGAAGCATGCAAGTATATAGATTATTGCAAGAATTTAAACATGACGCAAATTCCCTTTGGACCATGAAGGCTGTCTTTGGACAGTGAGGATGACGTCCTTAGACCATGACGTCCCGAGCTATGAATCATGATATAAAGGATTCGCAGGCCGCGAAATGATGTTCTCGGGCCATGAGAATGGTGTCTCTGAACCATGACGCCTTTGAATAATGATGTGCAGTATTGAGAGATCCTCAGGCCATGACATGGTGTCTTCAGGCTATAAGGATGATGCCTTTGGGCTATGACGCCTTCGGACAAGTTGGCTATACATCAGCCCATGAAGTGCAGAGACATGATACCAAAGGTGATAACAAGACAAAGCTTCGTCTTGTTTGGGGGCAGAGCTTAGCCTCGACAGAAGAAGATAATTCAAGGTGTAGAATAGAGCAACATTTATGCAAAGGGAGAAAATGCTTAGTCTCATGAGAAGGCAGTGCTTAGCCTTATGCAAGTGGGGAGGCAGGACTTAGCCTCATGCAAGAATTGAGACAGGGCTTATTCTCATGCAAAGAGAAGGCAATGCTTAGCCTTTTGCAAGTGGGGAGGCAGGGCTTAGCCTCATGCAAGAATTGAGACAGGTCTTAGTCTCATGCAAAGAGAAGGCAATGCTTAGCCTTATGCAAATAGGAAGGCAGGGCTTAGCCTCATGCAAGAATTGAGACAGGGATTAGTCTCATGTAAAGAGAAGGCAATGCTTAGAGTTATGCAAATATGGAGGCAGGACTTAGCCTCATGCAAGGATCGAGAGAGAGCTTAGTCTCATGCAAAGAGAAGGCAAAGCTTAGCCTTATGCAAATAGGGAGGCGGGGTTTAGCCTCATGCAAGAATAGAGACAGGGCTTAGTCTCATGCAAAGAGAAGGCAATGCTTAGACTTATGCAAATATGGAGGCAGGGCTTAACCTCATGCAAGTATCGAGACAGAGCTTAGTCTCATTCCAAAGAGAAGGCAATGCTTAGCCTCATGCAAATAGGGAGGCAGGGCTTAGACTCATGCAAGAATTGAGACAGAGCTTAGTCTCATGCAAAGAGAAGGTATTCTTAGCCTTATGCAAATATGGAGGCAGGGCTTAGCCTCATGCAAGGATCGAAATAGAGCTTACTCTCATGCAAAGAGGAGGCAATGCTTAGCCTCATGCAAATATGGAGGCAGGGCTTAGTCTCATGCAAGAATTGAGACGGAGCTTAGTCTCATGCAACTGGGCGAATAGTGAGTAGGAGCAGAATATTTCTTAGCTGGAGATATATTTGCATTTGGTGGCCTCGCCGTTATGAAGATAGTGATTTTGGTATGTGTATAATTGCGAATGCTCCTGTCATGTTCATTGTGTCTGCATCCAAAGAAAAATCATGAGTTTTGTAGGGGAGGTTGGTTCCTGCTTTTGTCTGCTTGTTTTGCTTTGCTTTGCTCTGGAAATCCTGTTAGAGTTTCCCTAGGTAACACCTGGCTACCATAGAAATAAAGTTTTCGAAAAATATGCACTTATTTGCTGAAATAAAGTAATTTTAGAAAACATAGTGGTATATAATATCAAGCAAATTAGATGAACTAACGACTGCAACACTTTTAGAGACATTACGGCGTCTTTGCGTTAGAATTTTAGGGTCCTCCTAAAAATTCTGCCCCAGTTTAATAAGTGATTCTTCGGTCATTCTGCATGTAACGAAGTTTGCAGGATCTGTTCCGGAATTTTGAGATTCCTTCTCAAAATTCTGCCCCAGTTACTTTACGTATCCCCTCTTAAACGGGAACCAGGTCAAGCGTAGTTCAGTTACATCAGATGACGAAATGTAAACAATCTAAACATAGTATCTCTTGACTGTGTCTGAATAGATAGGTTTTGGCCAGACTTCTCCGTCCATCTCTGCAAGTATGAGTGCTCCTCCTGTTAGTACCCTGTGAACTATGTAAGGACCTTACCAGTTAGGTGAAAATTTCCCTTTGGCTTCATCTTGATGTGGGAAGATTCGCTTCAGCACCAGCCCCGATGTGAATTGTCTTGGTCTGACTCTTTTGTTGAAGGCTCAGGACATTATGTTCTGATAAAGCTGACCATGACACACTGCATTCATCCTTTTTCCATCTATGAGGGCTAATTGCTCATAGCGGCTCCTTATCCATTCTGCATCACTGAGTTCGGCTTCTTCTATGATCCTTAAAGAAGGAATTTCCACTCGGCGGAATGACAACTTCGGTACCATAAACCAGCAAATAGGGAATTTCCTCGGTTTATGTGCGAAATGTAGTANATAAAAGAAATTATGAGAAAACAATTTAATAAAATAGCTAAATAATATAAAAAATACTATTTATGAAACTTAATATTTTAAAATAATAGTTGAAGATTATAAAAATATAAAAAATAATTTTGACTTGTAAAGTATAGGCTATTATTGCAAAAATACGTAAATAGTTCAAAAAATGCAGATGTAAATACATAAAATGAAGTAAAATGTTATAAAGCATATATGCAAGTGTAAGCAATAAATTTTGATGATTAAGTCATCACAAAAATAATTTGACAGAGTAATTAATAAATATTTGGATAATTAAAGTGCAAGAAAATCAATTTTAAAGCCATAAAAATTATGCAAAATTACAGAAAGTACTTATATGACTCTTGTAAATTGGTGATGATGCAAAAATGTTATTTTGAAAGTATATATGATATTAAAAAAAATATGAGGGCAAAATAGGGTATCAACTCATAATATAAACTCGCTCGCGCAATCAAAACACCAAAATAATATCTAGAATCACGAATCGGACATCAAAACGCATGAAATTCAAAGCGAAACTCAAGAACCTCTTGAATCACAACCAAGCGTCAGAATCCTAACAAACCAACTCTGAATTGCACCAAATTTTGCATACAAGTTTCAAATAACAAAATGGACCTATACCAAGTCTCAAAACTAAAATCCGAACCCGATAGCCATAAAGTCAACCTACGGTCAAACCTAGGAAATTTCTAAATTTTCAAGTTATAAACTTTCGGAAAAAAAAGTCAAATCAACCTAGGGATCTCCAATTTAAATTTCGGGCATACGTCCAAGTCCAAAATCATAGTACGAATCTACCGGAATCGTCAAAACACTGATCCGTGATCGTTTACCCAAAATATTTACCGTGGTGAACTCTAGCCTCATTTTTAGTCAAAATTTCCATTTTTATGAAAATTTCATGTAAAAGCTTTTCGAAAAGCGACACAGACTATATACACAAATCAAGAAACATCAAATGAAGCTACGTGAGGTCTCGGATCATGAAAAGAAGGGCTAGTGATAAAAAAAAAACCTATCGGGTCATCACCATTTTACAGGGAAACACCAATATTATTTGTACGCCAAGCCCCTATTCATCTAAGTTATACAACATTTATATGTATAGAAAAGTATTGGATGCTACTAAATAAATAAAAAAATCAGATAGAAATACTAATGTTATTTGTACGCTAAAATCTCTAAATATCTAAGTAATACGATATTTATATAGAGAAGCATTGATAAATGTGCATTGGTTAGCCACCAGATAAAAAATAGTTCATTAGAAAATATTAATATTACTTGTACGCCAACGCCTCCAGTCATTTAATTTATACAGTATATAAAAAAAATTATTAATAAGTACGCATTGATTAGCTACCAGATAATATATATTAATATAGAAACGCACTAATGTTACTTGTACGCTAAAGCCTCTAGCCGTCTAAATTAATAGAAGTCAGAAGTGAAAATAATGAGCAACGGAGATTAAGCTGAATAGCATTATTCAATTAAGAATATAAAATGTAGGTTATGATCTCGAGTATCAAACTTGAATACTTTACTGATCATTGACCTTCATAGTTATCACAAAAAAAAAGGTCGTGGATCATTTTGGTCTTTGGATTGTTATTTCACATGGAAACAAATCTTTTGGAGACAAAAGAACTGGATATTTTATATTTTTGGATTGCTAGTTTATCGGCACGTGTGTTGCACGTGTATACCAAATCATGTAGTATACGATTTTAAAAAATAAAATAAATGTTATTAAAATAAAGCTATGGGTAAATTATTATATACGAAATAATAAAGTATAAGTTTTTATGAATGATCAGTGTGATTGTCATATTGTGATTTATTTATCGAGACCGAGATGATTGGATATTTGAACTTGCGAAGGTGAACTATCAAAGTTTAATTAGATACATGTATTTTTTTTCTAATTTTATAAGATACAAACATGTAATGAAACATATCTTACCTAATATATCCTTATAGCTAGACAAGTAACTTTTTTATCTTTTGATCACACATAAATTAGATTTTCAGCAAGCTCACCAAGAGAAGATACCAATATTTTTACTACTTTGATGCTTTCTTCTGAATTCACTGCTTTGATATTGTTCATTCATAGGATGACCCAAAGGGTCGTCTTTTGTTTTAGAACCTAAATCTCATTTTTGTTCTCTTCGATTTGCGTGCGCAGTCCGGGCGCGTTCCGGAAAGCCTTTATATAAAAATTTAAGAAAACTATTGAATTTTTGCCTTTTTAAATTGATTAAAGTTGACTTAGGTCAACATTTATCGTAAGCGGACCCGGACCCGTGATTTTGACGGTCCCGTAGGGTCTTTAGTAAAATAAGGGTCTTGGGCGTTTGCCGGAATCGAATTCCGAGGTCCCTAGCCCGAGAAATGAATATTTTGAAGAAAATTGTTTGCTGGAAAATATAAGGAGTTTTAGAAATTGAATAATGTTTGAACTTGATGGTATCGGACCCGTATTTTAGTTCCGGAGCCCGATAGAGGGTTAATATGGTATTTTAGTCGTATCTGTGAAATTTGGTGAAAAACGGAAGAGATTTGACATAAATCGGACCCTTGGTTGAGAAAATAGAAATTTTGAACTATCTTATGAATTTCATGAATTTTGGTGTTAAATTCGTTGTATAAGATGTTATTTTGGCAATTTGATCGCACGAGCAAGTCCGTAAGATATTTTTAGACTTGTGTGCATGATTGGGTTGGAGCCCCGAGGGCTCGGGTGAGTTTTGGATAGGCCACGGGGTAAGTTTGGACTTAGAAAATTTGCTGCTGCATCTGGTATTTTGTTGCAGGCTCTGATCTTGCAATTGCGAGGTCAGGCTTCGCAATTGCGAGCCTCACAGGCTTGGCAATTGCGAGGGGCTCTATCGCAATTGTGAAGAAGCCCTGGCCAGCCTAGTCCCCATTTGCGAACATTTCCTTCGCATTTGCGAAGTCAAAAGGGAAGTCAACCTTCGCAATTGCGACAAATTGTTCGCAATTGCGACAGAAGCAGACATTGCAGTAGGTTCGCATGTAATGAAGTTTGCAGGATCTATTCCGGAATTTTGAGAATCCTTCTCAAAATTCTGCCCCAGTTACTTTACCGATTTCTGACTATCTTACACATGATGACGTCAGCTAGACCTGCTCCGGAATTTTGAGGAGGAGACATGATGACGTCAGCTAGACCTGCTCCGGAATTTTGAGGGTCCTCCTCAAAATTCTGCCCCAGTTTCTGGTTCTGGGGGAAATGAAGATTTTATTAAGATGTGACTGAACCCACAGGGTTGCCTACGTATCCCCTCTTAAACGGGAACCAGGTCAAGCGTATTTCAGTTACATCAGATGACGAAATGTAAACAATCTAAACATAGTATCTCTTGACTGTGTCTAAATAGATAGGTTTTGGCCAGACTTCTCCGTCCATCTCTGCAAGTATGAGTGCTCCTCCTGTTAGTACCCTGTGAACTATGTAAGGACCTTACCAGTTAGGTGAAAATTTCCCTTTGGCTTCATTTTGATGTGGGAAGATTCGCTTCAGCACCAGCCCCGATGTGAATTGTCTTGGTCTGACTCTTTTGTTGAAGGCTCAGGACATTATGTTCTGATAAAGCTGACCATGACACACTGCATTCATCCTTTTTCCATCTATGAGGGCTAATTGCTCATAGCGGCTCCTTATCCATTCTGCATCACTGAGTTCGGCTTCTTCTATGATCCTTAAAGAAGGAATTTCCACCTCGGCGGGAATGACAACTTCGGTACCATAAACCAGCAAATAGGGAGTTTCCCCGATTTATGTGCGAAATGTAGTACGGTATCCCAATAAGGCAAATGGTAACTTCTCGNTTACGGTTTTTTTTTTTTCAAAATAACAGTTAGTAGCCATGTTACCCCCGGGATCGTCTGGCCCTTGATGGCATGGCGGTCCAGTTCCTGAGAAATGCTCCCTTCTCCACTGTCTGAATGGTAAGGCCTTCTTCCTCCTCGTCCTCAACTATCTCATTGCAATCTGGGTTGAATCATTCCTATTTTAAGGGAAAAATATAAAATTAACCGCCCGGCCGAAACTAATTGCATTTGCTACCAAAATATATATAGAATGTGTATGTTATATGTATTTAATACACACATATATGTAAAATATTTTATCGGCTATTATATTTAGGAGAGGCTAAAACTATACTCTTATTTCTTCTATTTTAATTGGGTAATTATTTATTAGACTGAAAATAGAAAAAAAGAAAATACTACCGGAAAATTTATTTTCTGACCACTATGATTTTTGTGTGAGTTAGCAAATTTTCTTTTAATTTTTATGGTAGAAAACAAAGTTATATGACTTTGGTGAAGAAAAATTATAATTATATGACCATTTGTGAAATGTACCCCACATAAATTCCTCTACACTAAGCATATTGACGTTGAAAGAAATATACTAATGAAAAATTATTATCATGATACTTTATATATCGAATAGATTTAGTTATATCTCGAAACAGGTTCCTCAGCCCAGCCAAAGCTTCCTTCTCTATAGATCCCCATATTGTGTCGGCCTGGTGAAAGGTCTGACTCAGATGCGGCACTGGCTGCTCGAGAAGGTAATAGGGACCACGCCACGGTGGCGACCAATCATCATACTCCCGCCAGGTATACTGATACCCAAACCCGATGGTTGTGCCATGACGTTTCAGTTGTATTGGTTTAGTGATGCCCTAGAGATTCTTCCCAAGCCCTTTGCCGGGTTCATACCCTGACCATGCCAGTATGCTTTCTATTTTGCTACTCCACCATTTATCTTTTTCAATCGCATTGACGTGCTCGATGCGGTGATAAGTTTCTCCACCCAGCTTTCTTCTATTCTCGACAACCGGGACAGTTTGACTGGTGTAAATGGGATTACTTCCATCTCCGTGAATGATTACCTCCTGATGGTTCCATTCGAACATCACGGCCTGATGTAGCGTAGAAGTCACAGCTCCAGCGGCATGTATCCAAGGTCGTCCTAGTAAAAGATTGTATGTAGCAGATATGTCTGATACTTGGAACTCAACATCGAACCAAGTAAGGCCCATCTGCAAACAAAGGTTAATTTCCCCAATTGTGTCCCTTTGAGACCCATCAAATGCCTTCACATTCATACTCCATGCTCGTATCTCATGGAAATCTTTACCCAACCTTTTCAGAGTAGTCAATGGACAAATGTTGAGGCTTGAGCCCCTATCGATTAAGACTCTGGCGATGAATTTGTCCTCAAACTGTACTGTGATGTGCAGCGCCCTGTGTGACTTAATCCTTCAGGTGGTAGTTCATCTTCGTGAAAGGTGATCTTGTGGCTCTCCAGTACTTGCCCTACCATGTTGGCCATCTCTCCACGGGTGATATTGTTAGGCACATAAGCTTCGTTCAACACCTTCATCAGAGCATTCCTATGCGCCTCAGAATTTTGTAGCAGCGACAGGATGGATATCTGGGCGGGAGTCTTGTTCAGATGATCAACGACAGAGTATTCTCTTGCCTGTACTTTCCTCCAGAGATCATCTGGACCAGTTTCAATAACGAGTTATTTGGTAGCAGCCTCCTTGCTTGTTCCTTCCAGATTCTCGGGTGTATAGATCCTTCCAGTTCTAGTCATCCCCTGTGCAGCACCAGACTCTTCCATTTTTGCTTTTCCTTTTCTCCTAGCTTCGGCAACATAATCCCATGGTATGGCATTGGACTTGAAGGGCGGTATGGGTGCCACCGTCACAGTGAAGGGTGTGGCTACTTCTACTTCAAATAGAGTAGGTGTAGTTGCAGGTGCGGTTACTTCAATTTCAAACCGGACTGATGCGGCTACTTCAACTTCGACTTGTGGCTGTATCTGTACCACAATAGATGTGAGCGTGACTGCAGTTTAGGGATATCACCTTCCCGAATAAGCCCAATCGACCCTTCAGGATCCCATTCTTCATCAGTTTCTATTACATTTACTCCTTCGCCTCTATGATCTGGGAGGGGATTATTGCAGACATTTGGTGCGGCTTCCTTGGCTTGTATGACTTTAGTATCAATCAGGGTTTGAATCTTGTCTTTCAGAGTGCGGGATTCATCAATAGTATGCCCTTTCATGCCAGAATGATATGCACATATTTTGTTTGGGTTGACCCACTGGGAGGAGTTTTCCATGGCAACAGCAGGAATAGTGGTAACATATCCGGCAGCCTTCAATCTTTCATATAGTTGGTCAATGGGTTTAGCAATAGGGGTGTATTGTTCGGGCGGCCTGCGATCAAAATTGGGTCTGGGTTTCTGATAGTTTTGACGGGTCGGAGGTGAATGGTAATAGGCCGGCTGGGTGTTATAAGTGTGATAGGCGATAGCGGGTTGAGAACATCTGGGAGGTGAAGGTTGGTATGTGGGTGGAGATGTTTGGTATGTGAGTGGAGATTTNTAGTTTTTTTAGAGTCGCCACTTGGGATAGGATTGGCTTTTGGTGTCCCAAGTCACCGGTTTTAATTTAAATCCCAAATCGAGGAAAAATTCGACTTCCCAATTGGAGTCTGCGAACCAGAAATTCTGAATAAGGAATTCTGTTGACCCAAGGGAAGGTATTAGGCACCCCCGGATCCCGTGGTTCTAGCACGGTCGCTTAAATTATTATAATTGGCTAAAAATCTGATTTTTTATACATGTTCAAACTATAGTGCAATTTTAAATTATTTACCGCTTTCAATTAATTTTAAGAAAATTGAACGTCGTCTAAAACATGTCTTTGGATTGCGTCACATGAAATGACCCGCAGTCTAAAACACATTTTATTCAACGTTTTAGGATTTGGATTTGGGTCACATGAAATGCACACCCGAGTTTAGGAAGATAATATTATTAAACACGCGCCTAAAGTAACTATGCATTTGGGCTTTGCGAGGGCCGTGGAATTTGCTAAATGGCACCCCTCGAGTTCTAGGGATCAATTCAAAATTAAAACGAGGGCCATGCAATTGTCACTTTTGTTCGGCACATCGCACCTCAATTCGTAAACATGCGAGCAATTTTTAATCGCCGATGGGCTAAAACTTCCCAATTCCCGCATCCTCAATAATCATTCGAAACAATTTTCATATGGCCAAACCAATCACCAAATAGATAACAACGTATAGGCATCTAAAGCAGTTAAAGAAACAAGAATTCACCCTAAGAAAAACTGCTCCAAACATTTATGCATACTGTTAAAATTAACTAACGGAACCAATAATTAAAGAATGCCTCAATTCTTATAGAAACTCACGTGTCTGAACCACTGTCCATTTACTCCAAATAATAAAAAATGCAAGTGATACCATTCTAATAAAAAAAAGAGGTTAAGAAACAGAAACTATTATCAAGCACGGATCGAGTCTTGCTCAATCACAAGCTAATTAGGATCGATTATATAAATTCTCTATCCATTCTGCTCTCTTAATAAATTAAAAATTTCAAAGGAATCATCAAGGTCATATTTGTTTTTATGCTGAGAACCCTTCTCCTTAATCCCAAGTTGGAACCTACTATGCTTTGCAGATAGATAGAGTTAAAACAAACTTTCAGAAATTGCTAACGACGCAGTCCAAACAATAATCGATTTGCTCCAAGTGTAATTAAATTAAGAACACAAGAGTGGAAAAGGGACCTGTTCAACCAAAATTCATTCTCAATATCGAATCGACAGATACAAAACTCGGCTCCACAAGGACAGCTATAAAATCGAGCACAAACCAAGGACCAAATTGAAGAGATGAACAAACCTCAAACGCTTTTATTCCAGAAATATGACCAGCCACCTCTGACCGAAAACGGAATCGTCAAACGGCAACCTCGATAATGACCATGTTTGTGACTGGTTTTGGAGTGATGTAAGCTGAAGGAGAAGATGAAGAAGGGTTAGCTGGTTTCAAGGGATGAGGTCGTTTGTTGTCAGCTCCATAAGCAACCGTTGCTGCTTGTTTTTAACGAAGAAGAACAGGCTGGGGGATTATGGTTTCTAAAGGTCCTAAAGTTTTGGTATTCCGATTTTGTGAAGAAGATGTGTAATGGTTATGGGGCCTGATTTTTGGGTGTTGTCGTTTGGTTCCAGCGGTTGATCATTTGCTCCTTCGTCATTTTTTGATTAAGAAGAGGCCATGAACTTTGGTTTCTTCTCTGAAGCAGGGGATCAAAACGATGGGGGTGGGGTTTTTTCTGATGTAGCCGCTGATCCTATTTAGGGGTGTATAGGGTGTTAATTTATAGGGTAGGAATTAGGTTAGGTCAAATGGGAGAATGGGAATGGGCTCAATTTTTGGGCTATCCCAAATTGGGCATTTTCAATTAATACCAAACCAAAATTAGTCCCAAATTTAATACTCTTTCTTCTATCACAAGGCCAAAAATACTACACCATTTATTAATTAATCCTATTTGAGTAAAATAACTATTAAAATAAAATTGACCATTAAAATAAACTATTTTTTTTATATTTTGTAATTTTCATTTTTCTTGTAATAAAATAAAGTAAAAAAGTAAAAATTAGTTGAAATAGCTATATTAGGCCTAAATTAAATATTTACATGCTAAAATGGGTAAAATTTCGGGGAGGGTCAAAAATCACATGTCAACAGTAATGCCTCAAAATTGGTTACCATCCCACTCTTGATCCCTTCTTCAATCCTTTCCCCGAGTTTGATGATGTCGGAGAACTTGTGATTTTCGATAACCATTAACATTTCATAGTATTATTGATCCTAGGCCCTAATGAAGAATTTGTTCATCTGTTCTTCCTCAAGTGCCGGCCTAACCTTTGCAGCCTCTGACCTCCATCGAGTAGCATACTCACGGAAAGTCTCCGTTGGTTTCTTCTTGAGATTTTGTATGCAGAAGACATCCGGTGCATTCTCTTTGTTAAACCTGAATCGGTCCATGATGTCCGACGCTATGCTTACCCAATTGACCCATTTCTTGGGATTTTGACTTATGTTCCAAGATAGGGCGTCTCCAGTGAGACTCCTCATGAATAGCTTCGTGCGAATCCTTTCATCTTTCCCAACTCCCACGAGCCTATCACAATATGCTCTCAAATGTCTCTTAGGGTCACCCGTTCCGTCAATCATCCTGAATTTGGGAGGTTTGTAACCCTCCAGCAGTTCCACGTCTGGTTGAATGCATAGATCCTCGTAATTCAGACCTTCAATTCCTTTACCTCCTTCAACACCCTAGACTTTGCTTGTGAGCTTTTTGAGTTCCTCTGCCATGTTCTTAATGAGCAGGTCCTTCTCGGCGAATTCTGGAGTGTATGAGATTAGCTGAGTAGAGTAGGGTAAGGTTTCCACGTATATGAGATTGTTTTGGTGGGTGCCGGGGGTTGGAGTGTAGTGGTGATCATTAGTTGAATTTTGCGGATCAGGGATAGGTTGTGGGGTATTCTATGGAGTATGGTAAGTGGTTTGCGGGTATTGAGTAGGAAGATGTTGATGCTGAGGAGGAGTGGGTATTGGTGGAGGATTTTAGGGAGGTGTTTCGTATTGATGGGGTGCGGGGGGATTTTGTGGACGTTTGTTTGTTGTGTTTTGAGGAGGTGCTGGGTTTTGAGAATTTAGGGTGAGGGAGAGGTTTGCCAAGTTGCGGACCTACTCAAGTTCCCCTTGCAATTCTAGTATTTTCCGTTCCAACCGTAGGACCAAATCATTCTGGGCTGGAGTACTTCGACCGTCTGAAGTTTCAATATTCTCAGCATTTTCCTTTCGGATACCACTCATATCATCTATCTTAGCTTTTCCCTTGCCTTTTGGATTACTTGGAGGAGGAGGAGGAGGTGGAGGGCCTCTGGATCTGGTGTGATATGCTGACGATGCCGGTATATGCGAACCAACCTTGGGGAATGGGAATAATCAAAATAAAGAAAAATGCAAAAAGGTAAACAAGTCAGTAGGGATTCTGAAAAGCATTTACAGTATTGAAACACGTAGGAATGTAAATTCGCATCCTAACTTGGGGAACCTTATTGTGCCCGAGGTAGGCCTAGCAACAAATAGATTTGGAGAGATTTAATGCCGATAAATGCCTCATTTCATTAATGTAATAAATAAGACGAACCTAAAAACGATAATAAATAAATGAGTTACTAATGGCATTTGCCTTATTATATTCCAAAACATTTCAGAAAAACAGCTAAATCTAATCTACTTGGTCCCGGAGGGACCTTCCCCATATTTGAATTTCTTGGATCCGTCGATCAAATTCCCTAGGTCGTACATGTCCAACAGCAGGTATGCCCTTGCTAGGTGTCCTCCCTCGTTGCCTTCTGCATTCTGACAGTCTGCGACCCTTTTCCTCATCTTCCTTTCTAGTTCCATTAGACCCTGCTCCAAATACTCCAGCCTTTTTGTCGATCTTGTAGCTATTTCCTTCCACTCGTTAATTGACTCCATGTCGAACTTGTGTTTCTCCAAGTGCCTTGCTTCGGATTCAAGGACTCTCTTGCGCAGCCTCTCATACTTCACTTGTGCTTCAGGGACTTCATCTATGACCCTGTTTCCTTGACCAACCCCTGGCTCGACTATTCCTGGTATGTTATCTTCCAACAATGATGGGTAGAAATACACATGACCTGCGTGATATCAATCTGTCTCGATGGTATCCTTTTCCATGATAATCTTCAAGTGCCACATGTGTTGGGCCTCACATTTGTATGGAATGGCGTCACCCTGAAAATCGGCTCTATAATGACTCATTTTGGAGACTCGTGGTATGGCTTGTTTTCTACCAGCTCTGATAGGAACATAGGGGTGTATTCCCCTTAACCCAATCAATACCAAATACAGAACATCCTTGGATCTGATGATGAAATCATCGGTAGGGAACCACTCGAACATCCAGTGAACCTGGTCCTCGGTCAAATTGCTAAAAACTGTGCCCATTCTGTAGCATTCTCCGGCTGTGCAAATCGGTATGGGACAAAGGTCATTATTTTAGGATGGTGAAAAGCTATGTGATCGTTCCATGGTTTCCGTGGAAACTCTTGGCAGTATTGACCCTTCTGAAGATGTTCTAACAACCAAATCTGTAGTAGCAAGTTACAACCCTCAAAGTGTTTGAACCCTTTCTTGCAACGATCCAGAGCCCGATATGTGTCTGCTACAATCATCGGGACAATAGTATATTTTTGACCCTCAATTCCCTCCATTAAAGCTTTGGTTACCATGGCCAACCTGGTGTGAATTATGTCCCCTTGGCTTGGAAACACTATCATACCCAGAAAGCAGATAATTAATACAAAAACCCTACGATGAGTCCAACCCAAGGAAGTGATGGAGAATTCATCATGAAAGATACAGTAAGATTTGTTGTGTCCATATCGTTCATAGAGGAAGTCGAAGGGTATGTAGGACTTCTTTAGGCACTCCAAGTCATCATTCTTTCTCAGACCCAACATCTTTAGAAAACCCCTAGTAGTGCGGTTTTCTGGTACTAGTAAACCGGGACTATCCCATGGTGATCCAGCGAATCCTCCTATTTCCTCCAAAAGAGGAGTCATTTCTGTATTGCCAAAACGGAATACAGCTCTTTCTCCGTCCCAGAACATAGTAGCAGCCTCGATCAGCATGTTGTTTGGTTGGATGTCCAATAAGGAAGGTAGATTTCCAAGAACCCTTTTCATGTGATTTTTGTCGCTTGGCGAAAGGTTTTCCCACCACTCTAACAACAACGGCGGTATACTTCGGACCATGCCGAACCTGGGGACTTCGTGCCTCATTTTCTGCAAAATAAACAGAGTTAGACCCTTGCCCCCTCCGGATTCGACTACTTACACATTAACGATTAGCATGTCGTCATTCATCTCTCCAAATAATGCACATATCGTGGTTGCGTCCGTTGGGATTATGGAAATCCCGGTGGAATTTGGACAAGGCTTTCTTAGAGGGTTATTATGCGGACAACATATTAACCTAGGCTAGGTTTGATCATGATGCATGTACAGTTATTATCAGAGTAAGGTTTCTAGAGAAGTCTAGACTGGTACCCTCAAGCGAACAACTTGAGAGGGAAAGGCACGGAACCATCGACTGCACCGCTGATCGACTAGTTTTACCGCAAATAAGCCTTTCCAAATTTAAAGGGTGATTTTAGGAAGAGCGCGGACACTCATCAAGGCCCGCTACGGTATTAGTACGCATGAGTGGAGTATGATGTTGAGCATGGAGTTATGCAAAAGAAAATAACATGTTGACAAGTATTTGCACGATGAATAATGATAAAATGCGGTATTTAATAATTGTAAAGACATTTAAGATAGAAAAACAAGGAGACAAGTCAGTTTCCATAGTAAAAGTGATAAAACAGGGAAGAGAAATCATAAATGAATGAAGATAGGCAAATGAATTCACATAGAGTGGAAAGGGGAAGGGGTGTGCAAGTATTAAAGACATGCTTAAAGACTAATTCACAAACAAGTTCGTTATGGTAATAGCCTAAAGATATCCCCAGCAGAGTCGCCATGCTGTCGCGCCCCTTTTTTCTCGCGAAATCGGGTTTCGACATTTCTAGGACAACTCTTTTTTTGAGGGTAGGGAATTGGAAGAGTTGCCACCTAACGGATTAAGGTGCGTTAGGGCACCTAGAGCAATTAACTCATATAACCAGTTTACATCACCAGAGATCGGGTAAGGGCTCAAAATTACCTTGAGGGGAAGGTGTTAGGCACCCCTCGAGGTAGTGGGTCCCGACCGAACTTAAATTAAGCGAATTACTCTTAAAAGGGAAGAAAACAATTTGGACAAATACAATATTCAATTTATTTTAAACAGGAGTATAGGGAGTGGTCCTAAGTTTTTTAGCCTATAGGTTCATTCCATGCAATACTTTGTAAGTCCCTCAAGTCGGGGTGCTACTCATAGAATTAGCGCACGGGCTATCATCTCCTTAATACCTATGGCCCTGGAGGTATTAGGACCTCTATTTGGGATGGTTCTACACCAACCTATGTTATTAAAAAATGTGAAATCTAAGCGACAAACAAAAGAAAATAGGACTTTCATATAAAGAGCAAGTATAGGCTCATATTGACCTCTACACATAGGCAACAAAGCACACAGTTGGATCAGCAAATTTTGTTAACTTAGAAATCCTATAGGCAGGATATCCGTGAGAAAACTGAGTGCAGAGACAGCTTTGTTAAAGCGAGCATTAGGACCTGTTTTGTTTGCCTACTGATTTTATTCAGCATGAATCTAGACACTTCTGGCAATAATGTGTCACAATCATAAACCCAGAATCATTATTAAGTCCAACAGATATGTTGCCTAAGTGATTGACAATAACAGTTGAATTCAGAACAGGATCCAATAGGCATGATTTCCACGAGCTTATTAATTACAGACCTATAGACATGGTTTCTAAGCGTAGCACTGATTTTAACTCGTAAAATTAGATTTTATTTCTTACAGGCATGCTTTCTAATTACTGAATTGACTTAACCCTTATAGGCATGATTTCTAAATTGGAAATTGATTTTTAGTCCTATAGGCATGATATCTATTAATTGTGTACGGGCAGAAATTAAACAAATTGCCAGGAAGGACAGTTTATTCAAACAACAAGACCCTATAGGCATGCTTGCTAATGCACATTTGTTGAAAACATATATAGATCCTATGAACAGGATTTCTAATGTACAAAATTGAACGAAAGTCCTATAAGCAGGATCTCTAGTATGCAAATGTAAAATACAGTATCAACATGATCATGAAAGTCCTATAGGCAGGATTTCTAAATACAGTATAATACTCACATAAGTCAATCAACATAATTGAATCCTATAGGAAGGATTTCTACCTAGTTTTAACAAAAGATATAAGAAGAACCCCCCAACTTTACTAAATATCCCCAAATCTGTTATTGCATAGTTATTACAGACCAGGATAGCCAAATGAATTACATAATGGTATCAGTTACACTATAGGGAGCCTTCACAGACCCAAATAAACCTGGGAACCAGGCCTTCCACATAGCAGCTTTAAAGCATAGCAATGATTCATCCACAGCACATTAGAACCAAGCTTCCAGTGTGTCAAAGTTCCCAAGGGCCTCAAGGACCCCGGGCAATGCTCACAAAAAAATCACACATTCAGAAAAGAGTTCATGAGAGATTGGAAGACCAGCCCCCCAGTGTGTCAGAGTTCAAAGGAGTCTCAAGGACCCTAAGCAGTGCTCACACTGGGGTGGTTGAGAACCTAATGGACTAAGAGTATATAAAAGAGAGAAGGGGCAGGTTTTAAAAATAGTTGGATTTCAGAAAAATAGGATTCAGAACATAGAATTGCAGGCAGAACTGCACCAAGGAAACATACAAAATTCATGTTTAAATACATAGTTCAAATAAATTGAAGTCTAGTTAAGCTACTCATGCTGGACAAACATGGTTTTATCACAGAAACAATTAGGTAGAAATGATTAATCATGCAGATGAATTCCACAGGCAGGGTGTATGCGTTTAGCAACAAGCTAACTGATTACATGCTTGTAATGTGCAAAGTTCAAAAGAGGTGCAGAATTAACAACAATGCATGAAATAGGTTGAACCTTAGGCTAAACTATTAAAGGGATTCATATTATTCAGAACAAAATAGTCGTAAGTTAACCGTGCTGCTAGATGAGATCACATAATCACATAAAGGACAGAGTCATGCTAGGAACTGAAACAGACTAGTCAAGTAAAGCATAGAGAATGGAATTGCAAAGGTTAGGGCATACCAGTTAAGTGAGAAAGCAAGTAAGTATACCATAGCAATGAGGTTCCAGAATAATTTTTGCCTTGGCTTTCAGTCGGCCAAAATCAAGAGACACTTAGCACAGAAATCAGAACAAAGAGAGAGTAAGAGAGCTTAAGTTTTAGTAGTGAGAATAGGAGAGTTCGAGTCTTGTCCTAAAGCGAAATGGGGGAAGGGTTTAAATAGTACTCAACTAGGTAGATAAACATGGTAATGAATCAGTCTAACACAAATAAGGAATGGGAATAACTATAAAATCATTCAAAGTCGGAGTTCAATCAATTAGCAGCATATAATCAGGCCAGTACAACTTAAATTAGGGAAAATATTATACAAATTCAATCAATGTTCAAGTACCAGATCAAATAAGGTAACGAAATAATGAGAACGGGTAAATCAAACCAGATAAGGAAATATCAGTACCATACAAGAAGCGAAAGACTAAAATCTCCTAATTTGGGGTAAATAAAATTAGCCAGCAATTAACGCGGGAGTTAAGGACAAATAGACAGAAACATTAAGATAAGTAATTAAATAATCGAAACCCTAGAAAAATAGGCAGAAATACAAAGACATATAGATGGAAATAATTAGGGTAAATGAAATCGGTCAGAAGTAAGAAAGGAAACCGCGATAGATACATAGAGATGAAACAACAGATTTGGTTTATCTTGGAAAATCAAAACCATAATTTTAGGGTAAATAAAATCGTTCAGCAATAGTAGAGAAACTATGAAACATAGAGATAGAGATATCGAAACATTAAAGGAAAAATACTAAAAAAATTGAAAATCGTTTCAGATTTGGAAAGATCTAACCCCTAATTTTAGGGTAAGTAAAAGATTCAACCAAAAATAGACAGATTCGACGAGTAATAGAGCACATATAGATGGAGAATAACATAAAACAACATAAATCGGACCAAATCTGGTCCGAATCAAAATATGAAACCCTAACTGAAAGATACGAAAATATTCGTACTCACAGGGGTTAGGATGAACACAGATGGAAATAACTACAATATAAGAGATTTTGAACCAGATCTGGTTCGAATCTCTCGAGGTCAACTTGCCATTTGAGGCAAACCAATTTAAGTAACATCAAAGAGGGATAGTATGTAAATAAGTAAGACCAGATATGGTAAGGAATCAAAGAATGATTCCATTTCTGGATAGGAATCATAGGAGAATGGTGACAGCGGGTTAGGGTTAGGGTTTGAGAGGTGAGGGAGAGACGAGAGGATTCAATAACGGCGGATGGTGTATAATGAATTAGGGTTAGGGCGTTGGTTAATTAAAAGGGTATGGGTGATCGGGAGCCGTTGATCTTCTGAGATTAACAGCTAGGATTAGATTATGGCCGGGCAGGTTAATTTGGACGGGTTTGGGTCTGGGTTGGACGGGTATGGGGTATTGGGCTGGTTAATGTATT